>NW_026782851.1:0-267627 GCF_031769215.1 Ylistrum balloti
AATGATAATGACTCGCATCACGGTTTTCTCATTATTGTTTAAATAACTGAATGACGTTCCAAACACATTAAGCAACAAGGCAAAGTATTGTATTAATTATGACTTTCAGCCATGTGTTAAAGGCTTGAGAAAAATGGTCACATCCTTGTTTCCGGAGTCGAATTAAGTCTATGTAAATTACCGTATCATCCTTTCAATATTTGTAAGACAATTTTCTCAACTGATATGTAAAAACACCTTTCCTCACAGCCTCGAGTCGCTCTTGTCGATGTCCGAAAACATAATTTCTTGAAAAGCCATACATTTCTGTTAGAGAATATATCCTCCATACATTGTCGGCTTCCAATGTATCAGTACCCAGTCTCCGGCGTATCCTGTGGGATTTCCTGCTAGTACAGAGATCAAGGGAACAAGAGGTGTTCTTTATTATTAAATTCACTTTAAAATTATTCTTTACGGCCCCAAATTAAACCGATTTCCAAATTTTCTAATGATATCGGGGTAAATCGCTGTCTTGTGAATCTAAATACATGATTAATATTCACAAACACTCTCCCTACACTTCCACATACAGATCACTGAAGAAATTAATTTCCAATTGAAAAATTCTTGTTGCAAACATTTTTCAAATATCCGTGTTACATTCTGTTTTGACAAGATTTCTGATCAAATGTATGCCTGGTAATCTCGCTCTGAGCCAACAAAGATTGGGTTAGGCAGAGGCAGTCAGGACCAGTTTAAATTCCTCAAGTACATAATCAAAATGTATGTTGACTATAGTGGTAGACTGATTATATGTTTGATCAGAAGCAATAAAGTCATGTCCCCAGTTGTAGGCCTAATTCCGTGTAACTTGAGGTATCAGACAGATAACATACATCGATAACGACACCTGTTATAAACATTATCAACTTTGTCCCACATCTAATGTGTTCTTTTCAAATTATTTTAATTTTCGGAATTTTCAAACTTTTTCAAACTAAGATAGATTGTGTAAATACCTATGATTTATCTTTATACGTTACACGTACAATCACCTCTAATGGTGATCTATAGACATTTGAAACCTGGGCTGTATTGGTTTTTTTATTATTGAACCAGTGATTATGTTTCATATAGAGGATATCATGAGATAACTAGCTTTACGTTGTTATAACATTGATTTAAAGGATTTCCTATGAAATCGTTAACTTGATTATGACAATATATCTGTAACTAACAAGAGAAGAAGACTATGCTACAGTTCATATGCACTGTGCATGTCAAGCTTCTTAAACTAAACCCTCCTGACCAAAAGGGGGCGTTTCCAAAGACCCATGCAATGGCATTCATGTTAGCGGTATATTACTATCAGCCAAGGCCAATTCTGTTTAGACACGAAGGAAGACCTTATATAGAAGTTAATATTTATGATTATTTGTTGTCTAATGACAAGGAAAAATATCACGCTGATATACACAAAATCTTTTGAGGTTGGATATCGAACTTATCTGAACTATCCACCCTATTGGGACCACACCTTCTCTAGAGGCAGACAGTCAGAGTAGGTCTGGACTCATACATGTACTTCCAATGGTCTGGACCCATACATCTACCTCCAATGGTCTGGATCTATACATGTACCTCCAATGGTCTGGTCTCATACATGTACCTCCAATGGTCTGGACCCATACATGTACCTCCAATGGTCTGGACCCATACATGTACCTCCAATGGTCTGGACTCATACATGTACCTCCAATGGTCTGGATCTATACATGTACCTCCAATGGTCTGGTCTCATACATGTACCTCCAATGGTCTGACTCATACATGTACCTCCAATACTATACATGTACCTCCAATGGTCCATGTACCTCCAATGGTCTGGACCCATACATGTACCTCCAATGGTCTGGACCCATACATGTACCTCCAATGGTCTGGACTCATACATGTACCTCCAATGGTCTGGACTCATACATGTACCTCCAATGGTCTGGACCCATACAGGTACCTCCAATGGTCTGGACTCATACATGTTCCTCCAATGGTCTGGACCATACATGTACCTCCAATGGTCTAAACTCATACATGTTCCTCCAATGGTCTGGACCCATACATGTACCACCAATGGTCTGGACCCATACATGTACCTCCAATGGTCTGGACCCATACATGTACCTCCAATGGTCTGGACTCATACATGTACCTCCAATGGTCTGGACCATACATGTACCTCCAATGGTCTGGACCATACATGTACCTCCAATGGTCTGGACCCATACATGTACCTCCAATGGTCTGGACCATACATGTACCTCCAATGGTCTGGACCCATACATGTATCTCCAATGGTCCGGACCCATACATGTACCTCCAATGGTCTGGACCCATACATATACCTCCAATGGTCTGGACCATTACATGTACCTCCAATGGTCTGGATCCATACATGTACCACCAATGGTCTGGACCATACATGTACCTCCAATGGTCTGGACCCATACATGTACCTCCAATGGTCTGGACCCATACATGTTCCTCCAATGGTCTTGACTCATACATGTACCTCCAATGGTCTTGACAAAACATGTACCTCCAATGGTCTGGATCATACATGTGCCTCCAATGGTCTGGACTCATACATGTTCCTTCAATGGTCTGGACTCATACATGTACCTCCAATGGTCTGGACATTACATGTACCTCCAATGGTCTGGACTCATACATGTACCTCCAATGGTCTGGACCCATACATGTACCTCCAATGGTCTGGACTCATACATGTACCTCCAATGGTCTAAACTCATACATGTACCTCCAATGGTCTGGACTCATACATGTACCTCCAATGGTCTGGACAATACATGTACCTCCAATGGTCTGGACACATACATGTACCTCCAATGGTCTGGACCCATACATGTACCTCCAATGGTCTGGACCATACATGTACCTCCAATGGTCTGGACCCATACATGTATCTCCAATGGTCTAAACTCATACATGTACCTCCAATGGTCTGGACCCATACATGTACCTCCAATGGTCTGGACCCATACATGTACCTCCAATGGTCTGGGACTCATACATGTACCTCCAATGGTCTGGACAATACATGTACCTCCAATGGTCTTTACTCATACATGTACCTCCAATGGTCTGGACCCATACATGTACCTCCAATGGTCTGGACAATACATGTACCTCCAATGGTACTGTACCTCCATACATGTACCTCCAATGGTCTGGTACTACCTCCAACTGGACTCATACATGTACCTCCAATGGTCTGGACCCATACATGTACCTCCAATGGTCTGGACAATACATGTACCTCCAATGGTCTAAACTCATACATGTACCTCCAATGGTCTGGACCCATACATGTACCTCCAATGGTCTGGACAATACATGTACCTCCAATGGTCTGGACCCATACTCTCCAATGGTCTAAACTCATACATGTACCTCCAATGGCTGGACCATACATGTACCTCCAATGGTCTGGACCCATACATATACCTCCAATGGTCTGGACCATACATGTACCTCCAATGGTCTGACAATACATGTACCTCCAATGGTCTGTACCAATACATGTACCTCCAATGGTCTGGACCATACATGTACCTCCAATGGTCTGGACAATACATGTACCTCCAATGGTCTGGACAATACATGTACCTCCAATGGTCTGGACAATACATGTACCTCCAATGGTCTGGACAATACATGTACCTCCAATGGTCTGGACCATACATGTACCTCCAATGGTCTGGACCATACATGTACCTCCAATGGTCTGGACCCATACATGTACCTCCAATGGTCTGGACTCATACATGTACCTCCAATGGTCTGGACCATACATGTACCTCCAAGGGTCTGGATCTATACATGTAGCACCAATGGTCTGGACCCATACATGTACCTCCAATGGTCTGGACCATACATGTACCTCCAATGGTCTGGACCCATACATGTACCTCCAATGGTCTGGACCATACATGTACCACCAATGGTCTGGACCCATACATGTACCTCCAATGGTCTGGACCATACATGTACCTCCAATGGTCTGGACCCATACATGTACCTCCAATGGTCTGGACCATACATGTACCTCCAATGGTCTGGACCCATACATGTACCTCCAATGGTCTGGACATTACATGTACCTCCAATGGTCTGGACTCATACATGTACCTCCAATGGTCTGGACCATACATGTGGTCTCCAATGGTCTGGATACCTCCATACATGTACCTCCATGTACCTCCAATGGTCTGGTCTCATACATGTACCTCCAATGGTCTGGACCCATACATGTACCTCCAATGGTCTGGACCCATACATGTACCTCCAATGGTCTGGACTCATACATGTACCTCCAATGGTCTGGACAATACATGTACTTCCAATGGTCTGGACCATACATGTACCTCCAATGGTCTGGACAATACATGTACCTCCAATGGTCTAAACTCATACATGTACCTCCAATGGTCTGGACTCATACATGTTCCTCCAATGGTCTGGACTCATACATGTACCTCCAATGGTCTGGACCCATACATGTACCTCCAATGGTCTGGATCATACATGTGCCTCCAATGGTCTGGACTCATACATGTTCCTTCAATGGTCTGGACTCATACATGTACCTCCAATGGTCTGGACCCATACATGTACCTCCAATGGTCTGGACAATACATGTACCTCCAATGGTCTAAACTCATACATGTACCTCCAATGGTCTGGACCCATACATGTACCTCCAATGGTCTGGACAATACATGTACCTCCAATGGTCTAAACTCATACATGTACCTCCAATGGTCTGGACCCATACATGTACCTCCAATGGTCTGGACAATACATGTACCTCCAATGGTCTAAACTCATACATGTACCTCCAATGGTCTGGACCCATACATGTACCTCCAATGGTCTGGACAATACATGTACCTCCAATGGTCTAAACTCATACATGTACCTCCAATGGTCTGGACAATACATGTACCTCCAATGGTCTAAACTCATACATGTACCTCCAATGGTCTGGACCCATACATGTACCTCCAATGGTCTGGACAATACATGTACCTCCAATGGTCTAAACTCATACATGTACCTCCAATGGTCTGGACCCATACATGTACCTCCAATGGTCTGGACAATACATGTACCTCCAATGGTCTAAACTCATACATGTACCTCCAATGGTCTGGACAATACATGTACCTCCAATAGTCTGGACTCATACATGTACCTCCAATGGTCTGGACCCATACATGTACCTCCAATGGTCTGGACCATACATGTACCTCCAATGGTCTGGACCCATACATGTACCTCCAATGGTCTGGACCCATACATGTACCTCCAATGGTCTGGACCCATACATGTACCTCCAATGGTCTGGACCCATACATGTACCTCCAATGGTCTGGACCCATACATGTACCTCCAATGGTCTGGACCCATACATGTACCTCCAATGGTCTGGACCTCCCATACATGTACCTCCAATGGTCTGGACCCATACATGTACCTCCAATGGTCTGGACCCATACATGTACCTCCAATGGTCTGGACCCATACATGTACCTCCAATGGTCTGGACCCATACATGTACCTCCAATTTAAACACCTGAAAATAGTATTTCCTGTTTTATCTTAAATATCGACTTAAAAATTAATTAACCAGATCACAAAAACAACATTTTACACATTTATCTTAAAACATGAAATCTGACTGTCAAACGAAGTTTCAATTTTCAAAATCTTAAGGACCAACTTGAGGCACGCTTGCAATTATCTAGAACAGGTATTCAAATGTGAAAAATTTAACCTGATGGGATGGCGATATTATGATACTAAAGAATTTAACTTTACATGTGCATTTTGACCGTTTTGATTGAATTGTGGTTGTGTCAGGATGAAGGGTATGGTAGTTGTTGCACTATCTGGCTTTCGCTTCCACCGATGTTACTGCTTTACAAAGTCTTCACATCTTTTAAATATCTTGCATTGTATTCTATTGACAACAACTGGACTGATTACTTTGATTATAATAATATCCAGTTTCTAATACATAGCTGAAATATAATTTACATGTATCAATATTCAATTATCAATATTATCAGATTAAAGAACTTGAGCAATCAATGCCACAGAACAACCGCTGTCTCGGAAAACCCAAACACCTAAGGTCATAAGAGGGCGGATGTCAAGTTAGACACCAATCACAAGGATCATATGAGGATAGGAATCTACGTAGACACCGACAGCCAGGGTCATATGAGGACAGGAATCTACGTAGACACCGAAAGCCAGGGACATATGAGGACAGGAATCTACGTAGACACCGACAGCCAGGGACATATGAGGACAGGAATCTACGAAGACATCGACATCCAGGGTCATATGAGGACAGGAATCTACGTAGACACCGACAGCCAGGGTCATATGAGGACAGGAATCTACGAAGACATCGACATCCAGGGTCATATGAGGACAGGAATCTACGTAGACACCGACAGCCAGGGACATATGAGAACTTAAATCTACGTAGACACCAACAGCCAGGGACATATGAGGACAGGAATCTACGTAGACACCGACAGCCAGGGTCATATGAGGACAGGAATCTACGAAGACATCGACATCCAGGGTCATATGAGGACAGGAATCTACGTAGACACCGACAGCCAGGGACATATGAAAACTTAAATCTACGTAGACACCGACAGCCAGGGTCATATGAGGACAGGAATCTACGTATCAACCGACATCCAGGGACATATGAGAACTTAAATCTGCGTAGACACCGACAGCCAGGGTCATATGAGGACAGGAATCTACGTAGACACCGACAGCCAGGGACATATGTGGACTGGAATCTACGTAGACACCGACAGCCAGGGTCATATGAGGACAGGAATCTACGTAGACACCGACAGCCAGGGACATGTGTGTACTGGAATCTACGTAGACACCGCCAGCCAGAACATACGTGGACTGGAATCTACGTAGACACCGACAATCAGGGACATATAAGGACTGGAATCTACGTAGACACCGTCAGCCAAGGTCATATGAGGACAGGAATCTACGTAGACACCGACAGCCAGGGACATATGAGGACAGGAATCTACGTAGACACCGACAACCAGGGACATATGAGGACTGGAATCTACGTAGACACCGACAGCCAGGGTCATATGAGGACAGGAATCTACGTAGACACCGACAGCCAGGGACATATGAGGACTTGAATCTACGTAGACACCGACAGCCAAGGTCATATGAGGACAGGAATCTACGTAGACACCGACAGCCAGGGACATATGTGGACTGGAATCTACGTAGACACCGACAGCCAGGGTCATATGAGGACAGGAATCTACACCGACAGCCAGGGTCATATGAGGACAGGAATCTACGTAGACACCGACAGCCAGGGACATATGTGGACTGGAATCTACGTAGACACCGACAGCCAGGGTCATATGAGGACTGGAATCTACGTAGACACCGACAGCCAGGGACATATGAGGACTGGTTCAATTGAAGAACAATATGCAAAGTCAGCGTAGAAGAAAGAAACCGATAAGCTCACAAGTGTAATAATTACTATGTAATGCATGATATCTATTTAATGTGTCGTTTGAAGAAACGTGGGCATCCATCTGTTGTTTAATCAGTTGAAATGTTGTTATATGGTATCGTCTAAACACCACAAAGCAGACAATTCCGTGCAGCTCGATTAGCTGCCGTGACTAAATCAGAATATATCATTGTCCGACCAAACTATACTTTGTGTAACGCGGACTGTTGTTTGAACTTATCATTCGTGGTATCTCTTGGTATCTACAGATCACCTGTGCACACGTGCGTGTCAAAAATGTCTCAATATGTTAACAAATACACATGTTAGGCCGGTCTATTGACTTAATCCGGGCGTTTGGTATTTATTTTATCATTGTTTGTTTATTTTCATTGCAACATTTGCAAAATAAAAAAAACATAAGTAATAGCTTTATAGTGGTAACATATGTAGTATATGATATTTATTTCACTCGAGCGAGTGTTTTTGAACACTTTTGGGACTTGACTAACCAGAATGACAGAAAGGTGACACCCTTATATTCCGAAGGCCTAAAAGTCCGAAGGCCCGATAGTTCGAAGGTCCAATAGTCCGAAGGCCCAATAGTCCGAAGGCCTAAAAGTCCGAAGGCGCGATAGTCCGAAAATGGTTACGTATTTTTGTTTCTTATTTGTCTGTAAATGAAATAATGACGAAATTTGGAGAGAAAAATAGTTAAGTAACAGAAATTTATTACAGGTTTTGGCACAAAAAATCGCTAGAAAAAAATAACCCTATTCTTTTATCTTGTACTAAAACAGTTACGTGAAAGACGACTTATATTTGTAAGCGATGTGAATGTGAACAGAAATGGCGCGGAAAAAACTGAGAAAATCCTGCACGATAAAAGTTTCATGAATTCCGACTTGAATGATAAAAAATAATGAAAACTTGTGGCGCGGGAACAAAAAAACATTGTAAAAGTCTTGTGTAGGAACAAAGAGCTCAAACAGAAACCAGTTTGTCCTTTGAACAACATGGCGTACTGTATGGATGGAATCAAACAGGGTAAAATCCTTGTGTACGATGGATTCAGATACCATAAAATCGCGATACTGGCCGCAAAATATATTGGAAATGTTGGCGAAAGGAATGCCGTGCAGCGCTGACTTCAAATTCATTCTACATAGACGATACAGATGCTGACATCAATATACTTGAGGTATGTAGCAAATGTGTACTTTAACCAATGTTAATTTAAATAGTACAGATATAAAAATGTATATATTTGTAAACATAAAATGGCAATTACTTGCTGAATTTTGCCAAAATACTTCTGGCTGTTAAACTCTTAAAACAGGTAGACACATGTTTTATTTTAAAATAATCGATTATAAATGTTAAGGTATTTTATCATAGAAGTGAAACAGAATGTTCTTTATTATTTTGTAAATTAAATTCACCTAAATACAAATCATATAATATTGATAATAAATTCAAATTATATATATATATATATCCTTTGTAAACATTTCAGAGTACGGAACACGAACATCCCGATGTCGTCATCCAATCTGGAGCTGCTTTCAGCCGCATGAAAGCAGCGATTGAAGATGACCCAACTGTCCCAATAAAACGTACCTTCAACAAAATATTGGCTGAAATTGTTGATGACGATGATGATGCTGTAGAACTGTCGGACTTTCCACATATGAGGACAAGGTTGCAACGAGCGCGGGTGGCTGTTTTATTTCATTGTAAACTGTTTTCTGATGTGTAAACATGCGTGTTGAATATTTTAAGACAAATCGGTCTAACGGGCCTTCGGACTATCGGATCTTCGGACTTTAGGGCCTTCGGACTATTGGGCCTTCGGAATATAAGGCGGTCACCTGACAGAAATACCATATATAGTAACCACGAATTTATGAGATCTTGAGGACAATGACGCGTATCACAATACAAATACATAGTACTACTATAAATGAATTGGTTTGTTGTCTTTAAAGAAAACATATATTAAAAATCAAAATGAAAATCAAATTAAAGTATTTTTGTAGAAAGGACCTTACATAACCCCCAAGTGATATGTGATTTATGAAACGAGGCCAAGAACAGCGAGTCTATGCCGTGGTGAAAAGAAAACTGTCTGCCAATCAGCCACTAAGTTTCGAAATGTGTGACACAATCGTAATGCTTCGGATGTTTTGGTTACTGCCGTGTTACTTTGTCTATACCCTTGGCCTAAAATGGTTGTTGAGCATCGATCTTGGCTCCGTGGTCAGTGTACAAGGTAATACTTACTGTATGAGATATATTTACAAATTACATAACGTTGTCAACTTTTTGTAGGATAGGATCCTGTGTTTGTCATCTATTCCGTTTGTGTATAACATACCGCATTCAAATGTCATCGTTCTTCGCTTAAACGGAGAGGTGTATTCTAATATTAGCAAAACAGGAGGTGTATAGCAATTTGTAAACGGTTTATTCACTATCTTTTCATTTTGTTTAACTCTTTATTAGGGTAATTATCAGTCCTATAGATATTGCTTACTTCAGTGTAGTAATTGGGTCAATCTTTTACTCAATAAATAATATTGAGGAAAGTTATGCAGGTAAGACAATTATAACGTATTGACAATTAGTTACAGTACACAATTAAAATTGATCTCAGAGGAATGTCATTGTTTCCAAACACGATTCTTTTACAAAAAACTTTAAAATGAGAATATGAATCTATGACACATACAAAATGTATGTAGACGGTTAAGTATATCTCTACCTAGGTAGTGTAACCTGATTTAGGTTCATAGCTTCACTGACGAAGGGCGAAACAGCTGTATGATGTAGCATCACTGACGAGTCCTAGAAGGACGGTACAGCTGTATGATGTAGCATCACTGACGAGTCCTAGAAGGACGAAACAGCTGTATGATGTAGCATCACTGACAAGTCCTAGAAGGACGAAACAGCTGTATGATGTAGTATCACTGACGAGTCATCACTAGAAGGACGAACAGCTGTATGATGTAGCATCACTGACGAGTCCTAGAAGGACGAAACAGCTGTATGATGTAGCATCACTGACGAGTCCTAGAAGGACGGTACAGCTGTATGATGTAGCATCACTGACGAGTCCTAGAAGGACGGTACAGCTGTATGATGTAGCATCACTGACGAGTCCTAGAAGGACGAAACAGCTGTATGATGTAGCATCACTGACAAGTCCTAGAAGGACGAAACAGCTGTATGATGTAGTATCACTGACGAGTCTTAGAAGGACGAGACAGCTGTATGATGTAGCATCACTGACGAGTCCTAGAAGGACGAAACAGCTGTATGACGTATCATCACTGACGAGTCCTAGAAGGACGAAACAGCTGTATGACGTATCATCACTGACGAGTCCTAGAAGGACGAAACAGCTGTATGATGTAGCATCACTGACGAGTCCTAGAATCACTGACGAGTCCTAGAAGGACGAAACAGCTGTATGAGGTAGCATCACTGACGAGTCCTAGAAGGACGAAACAGCTGTATGATGTAGCATCACTGACGAGTCCTAGAATCACTGACGAGTCCTAGAAGGACGAAACAGCTGTATGATGTAGCATCACTGACGAGTCCTAGAAGGACGAAACAGCTGTATGATGTAGTATCACTGACGAGTCCTAGAATCACTGACGAGTCCTATAAGGACGAAACAGCTGTATGATGTATGATGTATGATGCAGTTTAATTCATTGTTTTACTCTTCTGTATCTGACTCTTAATTTGTATTACCAGGTGTTATTCACTTGTGCTTTGTTGTATAATCTATGTATTTGTTAGTCAGACTGATGTCTTATGTTGGAAGATTTGACCATGTAGCATTAATCATAGACGTAAAGGTGTAAAGTGTAAAAATACAAAGATGTAAAGTTATAAAATGCAAAGATGTAAAGTGTTAAGAAGGTGTAAAGTTGTAAAGGTGTACAGTGTAAAGTTGTACAGTGTTAAGGTGTACAGTGTTAAGGTGTACAGTGTTAAGGTGTACAGTGGAAAGGTGTACATTGTTAAGATGTACAGTGTTAAGGTGTACAGTGTTAAGGTGTACAGTGTAAAAGTGTACATTGTTAAGATGTACAGTGTTAAGGTGTACAGTGTTAAGGTGTACAGTGTAAAGGTGTACATTGTTAAGGTGTACAGCGTTAAGGAGTACAGTGTTAAGGTGTACAGTGTTAAGGTGTACAGTGTAAAGGTGTACAGTATTAAGGTGTACAGCGTTAAGGAGTACAGCTTTAAGGTGTACAGTGTTAAGATGTACAGTGGTAAAGTGTACAGTGTAAAGATGTACAGTGTTAAAGTGTACAGTGTAAAGATGTACAGTGTTAAAGTGTAAAGGTGTACAGTGTTAAGCTGTACAGTGTAAAGGTGTACAGTGTTAAGGTGTAAAGGTGCAAAGTGTTAAGGTGTAAAGTTTTACAATGTTAAGGTGTACAGTGTTAAGGTGTACAGTGTTCTTTGTGATTTCTGACCGCACACTATATCCCATATGTGTTATAATGATAATAATTCCATCATGCCTAAATGCGGTTTGTGATATTTTGGATGTTTACCCAACATTTTCATTCTTAACGTTTTATTAGATTTTGAAATGATCATTCAAAAACAAGAGGACGCACAAACAAAATATTCCGATAACACAACAAACATGAAATCCTAAAGCAAGTCTTTGTCTTTCTTAAAGTCAAAACTTGGAACAATATCCTGGAAAATATGGTCAGAACACCAGTTGAAATTTCCTTTGTAAACAGACCTGAAAAACACTGAGGTATAAAACAGAAGTAAGACCTGATATATAATATCTATTTACAACACAAAGCGTACAAACTAGTACTCAAAATGGTTGTTTTTCCTATAAAATGGAAATCTGGAAAGGTAATTTCTTTGTATAAATCTGGAAGCACCTCGGAGATTTGCAATTACAGACCTAATTCTGTATTATCCATTTTATCCAAAATATTAGAGCGACATGTCCATGGCTCTTTCTGTTAATGTTTAAATACACATCATCTCTTTGTATCTTTATCTCTTCTGATGAAAGACAAAAAGGCCGTTATAGTGGACGTAAAACCCGTTAAATAAAAACAAATATCATTACGGTAAGGTTTTCGTGAAAAGAATTGTTGTTAACCAGCTTATACATAGACAACAGATATTAAAAATGTCTTGTATACGGTGTTATTTTCTTAGATTTTAAAAAAGTTTTTGATTTAGTAAAACATACTGTGTTACTTGAGAAGATCAAAATTATACAAATGTGATTTAAATTCCATTACATGGTTTGATTCATACCTCAATATCAGGTCATAAAAAGTAATTATTGCAGGATGTATATCAACTAACATGAAAATTACCTATGGGGTGCCTCAAGTATTAATTCTGGGTCCCTTGATGTTTTTACTTTCCGTATAAAAAATCTTGAATATGTGGATGCGTGGTGTAATGAAAATATAATGATAGCTGACACACATGTAATTCAGTTTATCCTTATTGCTTCCAAACAGAGACTTGGGAGACTTAATGTCTCAATCTTAAACTAAGGGAGGAAACTCTAAGATAAAATTTAAGGGAGGAAACTCTGTCTAAGGTAAACTGTAAGGGAGGAAATTCTGTCAAAGGTAAAATGTAAGGGAGGAAACTCTGTCTAAGGAAAAATGTAAGGGAGGAAACTCTGTCTAAGGTAAAATGTAAGGGAGGAAAAACTGTCTAAGGTAAAATGTAAGGGAGGAAACTCTGTCTTAGGTAAAATGTAAGGGAGGAAACTCTAAGGTAAAATTTAAGGGAGGAAACTCTGTCTAAGATAAAATGTAAGGGAGGAATCTCTGTCTAAGGTAAAATGTAAGGGAGGAAACTCTGTCTAAGGTAAAATGTAAGGGAGGAAACTCTGTCTTAGGTAAAATGTAAGGGAAGAAACTCTAAGGTAAAATGTAAGGGAGGAAACTCTGTCTAAGATAAAATGTAAGGGAGGAAACTCTGTCTAAGGTAAAATGTAAGGGAGGAAACTCTGTCTAAGGTAAAATGTAAGGGAAGAAACTCTGTCTAAGATAAAATGTTAAAAATTACTTGATAATAGAATCGATAACGGCTTATCCTGGTCGGCGCATATTTCCTCTGTTGTTTCCACATTGAACCAAGGTTTCGGATTACTCCAGCGTACTTGCCAAATTTTACCAATAATAGGCCGGTTGAAATATTACAATGCTTGTGGGTTTTTTTTTCATTTCATGTACTGTAATACATATTATTCTTTGACCTCTGAACAATGACAATGCATTTTTCCTTTTACATGTATTGGTTTGTGTAGCTGATTCATGAAAGACGGATTGTCCTTTATTTTACGACGAAATGTCATGCTTAGTTTGTCGAACACTCGACCAACACTTCAAACCGCTGGTGTAATCGCCCAAGCATTTAAGGTGTGAAGCCACGTCCGTTGCTACCACACATATTTTTGTATGCTACTTTTCAAATATACAAGGGTACTATCTCTTATGTATAAACATCACACTTATACACATCGGTTTAATGAAAAATAAACAAATAAATAAAAATAAAATTATATAATTGTAAATTGAAGATGAAAATTTATAACAAATAAGTAGAGTACATAGAGAAAACACTGGTATACTATTAACTAGGTGGAAAGCGCGTCATGTGTCTATATGAAATTCATCAATCAGCACGCGTGTTCTGTGTCTGAAGGCAGCGGAATAGTCATTTTATGATTCTCAATGTCCGATGTAACCTCTGCCTGCTTGTATATACAACACTGAATTCTCCTGGTGACGTAATTTCCAACTGTGCTGTTCCAAATGATGGTCCGCTTCACTGTCATTTCTGTTTATCAAAGTGGTCAGTATGTAGGTTTTACATTTCCGCACAGTTACTGTATCCCGATTATAAAAGATAGGATTACAACAGATGAAAATTGTAGGGAAAATCCATCTGCAGAATTTTGTGTCATATATCCGAATAATTCATTTCTCCATGTCTAGTAAAATCTCGCAGAATTCTGAAATTCAATAAAAGCATACATTTTACTATTTTTTTATTTTCAATCTATTCCATTTGAAAGACACGAGAAACGCTATCATTTTAACGAATCCTCAAGTTTTTCAATTTCAAATAATTTCATTGCAGATAACGTTTAACTTCCCATAACACCTGTTTCTAGTCTCCTTGAATTGTTTTCAAGAATCTCTGTGTTAATGTTTTTCATATATTCCCCCTAATCTTATTGAATTGATGTTTAAATTATGACTTCGTTGACACTGGTAATTTTTGTTGTTGTTTAAATTGACATAATGTGTATAAGACTAAAAGATTGGACATCAGACAGAGCCTATTTAAAACGTTAGACACATTCAGTGTACCTTCCCATCTGATCTACCATCATGAATTGGACATCAGACAGAGCCTATTTGAACAGTTAAGACACATTCTCCGTACCTTCCCAATTGATCTGCCCATCATGGTCCGTATCTGCTTCGTTAACCATATCGTCAGCTTCTTCGTCGTCAAGCTTTTCTCCGAGAGTTACCATGATATGCCGCAGGGCGGCAGCACTGATCGTCCCCGTACCTTCCTTGTCAATCATCATAAATGCACTCCGTAACACTGCTTCCTTGTCTTGTTCCCTACTCAGTCTCTTTCCACATACACTTAGAAATGACTTCATATCTAGTGTGCCTGTCACTTCACTAGCTACAACAGGAGGGGAAAAACACTTCAAACACCTGTACAGTCTGCACACCAAAAATAACATAACGATGTTCTACTAATATACAACAAGGGCAGTCTCCAAATCAAATAAAATCATAGAAGTCTCCAAACCAAATGAAATTATTGAAGGATCCAAACCAAATGAAATTATTGAAGGATCCAAACCAAATGAAATTATTGAAGGATCCAAACCAAATGAAATTATTGAAGGATCCAAACCAAATGAAATTATTGAAGGATCCAAACCAAACGAAATTATAGAAGTCTCCAAAGCATGCCTTATCGAGAAGTTTCCAAACCATTTATTAAAACATCCACCCCTTAGTTCGTCTGATCTGACCTACTGCTAAAGGACAACTGGAAAAGTCTTCAAGCAATGTTTTTGAAAACCATTTTATTTAACACAGAAACATTTATTTATGATTATATTGGCAGACTGCCAAGGTCCTTCAAATATTTTACTATGTAGTTACATAAATAATTGTCATCTATAATCACTGTTGATAAATACAATAGATACAAATACTATTTACAGACCTAGCCATCACTACACACACAACTACCAACACTCAATGTATAGAATGCTCACTGATGCTATTTTCTCTTTAACACAGGTATGGATTAACACACATATACACTGGCCTACAATTGTTCACACAACCACAGATTCACACACCGAAATATGCACTAATCACACGTTATATATTAATAAGGTGCATGTACTCCTTTAAGGGAAAGTACGTACAATCTGGGCCTGTATAATCATACTATAGTTTAACCATATGTGCAGCTGGTACCTGCATCTTACACACGCTCACAGGTCATGCACACATACAGATTCTCAAAGCACATATACAGCTGATTCAGTATATAAACATTATACAGTTATCTGTAGGTGCCACGAAGTTCATTTCTAATCTTTTTTGTTTTATTTATATAATGTATTGACACGTGCTTAAAGACAAATACTAACATCGCTAATGTTTTGGTATACTAACATCGCAAATCGTTATATATTTGTGGTGTACATTACAGACTGACTTAGCTATACCTTTAACTGCTGATTTTGGTGGTTTGGGTTCCTCCGATTCCCCTTCCGGTACTTCAGTAGGTTCTCCGTCCTCACCTTCCGCCCCAGCTGGCTTTGGGTCAGGTGGAGGCACGGCTATATAAAAATCGTCAAATTCATCATCATTATTACAACGGCCCGTCAACACATAAAAGGTCATTTGGGCCAAAATTCATCATTAAGTCTAGTTGTATATATTTTTAAGAAAGAAAAACGCACTTTTTAATATGTTTTTAATGTTCAAGTTATGACGTCACAATCGATTTCTTACTGACATGGCAATATTTCAGCGCATTATTTTTCCTCTCGGACTAAGACAACCTCAATAACATGCTTTAACAGTATAACAGTAGTGACATATACATGGCCGATAGATATACTTATATTACATGTCACAGAGACAGATGTCTACAAGGGGTGAAACAGCTAAAGGGGTAATTCTACAGACTATGTTACTGTGTAAAGGGGAATAACCAGTGTCAATATGATTTACTTTTCATCAGACCATGTAAAGGCCTGTGACTATGACCACAATACACGGACAGTTTACCAATAAATGACTGTATATAATTCTCTGTTATGTGTCGGGATTTAAGATAGGGATATTCCACCCGAGAGGTCACAAAATGCCGTAACATCCGAGGCTTTTACCACATTTTGTGACCTCTAGGTTGAAAAACCCACCCTTCAACCCGACATATGAAAGAGGATTTCTATCTCAAATTTTAGAAAAATAAGTTTCAGATGTCTACACTGATCTCCATAGGACATCATAAAACACGATAGTCATATTTTCTATTATCCAACTGACAAATCGACAAAGAAAAAGAATTCTCCGTTCCTGGATTTGGAAAACGAAGTTTGCCTTAAAAATTAAAACAGAATATAAACAGTCACTGTAAAGATCTATTTGAGGCGATGATGTCAATCGGTAAGGGACACGTCACATTTCCACGCGCGCGTATCTACGTGGATTGATGTGTGATAGAAGAACTGAACCTGGGTGCATTGACCTGGACAGACCAGTGTTACACAGGTAGAAATTAAATTAGTTAGTACTTAAACCAGTATTCTCTCATTTCTACCGGTGTAATACTGGTCTGTCCAGGACAATACACTCAGGTTCGCTGTGCTTGTATGACGTATCCACCCATGATATACAGACAAGCGCGTGCAGAAGTGTGACGCGTCGCTTACCTATTGACGTCATCGCCTCAAATAGTTATTTGCAGCGATTATTCATATTTTGTATTTAAACTCATATTAAAAATCAATATTCTAAACTCTCAGTTTTCATTTGTTGAATTTTTGTACTAGAAATAAGTCAACCATTTATACTGAACGTATGTGTACAGCAAGGGAAGGCAGAAATAAGACCAGATTGTTGGTACCTTATAAGAGGATCCGACTACACATTGGAGATGTGACAGCGAACTACAGAACAGGCACATTTGATAAATTTGTGGTGAATACCTACATAAATTCTTAAATGGTGTGCATTACAAAGCTAATATGAATATTGAATTCATAGTTTTCTTTCAAGATCTCAATTTAACCAGAAAATTCTAAGTATTTTCATACAAAGCTTTCAAATGATTTTAGCTTTAGCAAGAGATGGGATGAAGTTAGGTTGTTTAAAATACTTGGTAGATATAGATAGCCGAAGACCAATACAACAACGATAATTGATTGTAGTAGTATGGTCTCTCACGATTTGATATGGCGTTGATCTGTAGAATCATGTCCTCCAGTTCTGCCTCTGTGGGCTGCTCTCCGACAGCTCGTAACAACGTGCCCAGTTCCTTCAAAGGAATGGTTCCTTTGTCTTCAAGATCGAACATACTGAATGCTTCTTTGATTTCTGAAAAGAGAAAATGTAAAATATTGTACACTCACAGAAGAATGGTTGCTGTGTTCCTTAAAAACAAATACGTGTTAGGAAGACCCGCAATGACGTAATAATTCAATCACTATATTTTGTTGTACAAGTTATTGCGGAAATGTTATTTACAATCTGTCCGCGAAAATATATATATACATACCTTCTAGCTTTTCTTCATCAAGCAAGTCCGCCTGTAACATAAACAGGTAAAAATGGGAATAAATTTAAACACGTCATCTCTTGTTGTCTGTGCCAGCCAATCAAAACGTGTTGAAAGTTTAAACCTCGTGTGGTTAAACTGGTTTATTTTACAACAGTTGTGATGATTATTAAAAGCCTTGTGAGTTAAATAACATTCATTTATTGTAGTAGAAAAATTACGTTTGTTATTCCTGTAATAACACATTCCAGAAAACATCAGTTCGGTAGTCTTGTCCGGAATATAGTAGGTCAACATATAGTGATATTTTTTATGTGTTTACATTCTTCATGATTTCGATTTCTTTACCTGCATTCTGAATATTAAGAATTATGACCCCTTCAAACACTAATAGGTCCCAGGACGAGGGTACAACTGTGCTGTCAGTTTAATCTACGATACACTATATCTCTTTTCTTAATAAACATGTAAACTTGATTAGTTGTCCTGGCATGATTTCTTTTCGATACAACAGAGTCGAGAGTCCGATTACGAGATCGATTACAAAGTCAGCGCAGGATCGAAAACAAATTCAGCGCCGGATCGATTACAAAGTCAGCGCAGGTTCGGTAACAAATTCAGCGCCGGATCGATTACAAAGTCAGCGCAGGTTCGGTAACAAATTCAGCGCAGGATCGAAAACAAATTCAGCGCAGGATCGATAACAAAGTCAGCGCAGTATCGCTAGCAAATTCAGCGCAGGATCGAAAACAAATTCAGCGCCGGATCGATAACAAAGTCAGCGCAGTATCGATAGCAAATTCAGCGCAGGATCGATAACAAAGTCAGCGCAAGATCGGTAACAAATTCAGCGCAGGATCGAAAACAAATTCAGCGCCGGATCGATAACAAAGTCAGCGCAGTATCGATAGCAAATTCAGCGCAGGATCGAAAACAAATTCAGCGCCGGATCGATAACAAAGTCAGCGCAGTATCGATAGCAAATTCAGCGCAGGATCGAAAACAAATTCAGCGCCGGATCGATAACAAAGTCAGCGCAGTATCGATAGCAAATTCAGCGCAGGATCGAAAACAAATTCAGCGCAGGATCGATAACAAAGTCAGCGCAGTATCGATAGCAAATTCAGCGCAGGATCGAAAACAAATTCAGCGCCGGATCGATAACAAAGTCAGCGCAGTAACGATAGCAAATTCAGCGCAGGATCGAAAACAAATTCAGCGCCGGATCGATAACAAAGTCAGCGCAGGATCGATAGCAAATTCAGCGCAGGATCGAAAACAAATTCAGCGCCGGATCGATAACAAAATCAGCGCAAGATCGATAACAAAGTCAGCGCAAGATCGATAACAAAGTCAGCGCAAGATCGATAACAAAGTCAGCGCAAGATCGATAACAAAGTCAGCGCAAGATCGATAACAAAGTCAGCGCAAGATCGATAACAAAGTCAGCGCAAGATCGATAACAAAGTCAGCGCAAGATCGATAACAAAGTCAGCGCAGGATCGAAAACAAATTCAGCGCCGGATCGATAACAAATTCAGCGCCGGATCGATAACAAAGTCAGCGCAAGATCGATAACAAATTCAGCGCCGGATCGATAACAAATTCAGCGCAGTATCGATAGCAAAGTCAGCGCAAGATCGATAACAAATTCAGCGCCGGATCGATAACAAAATCAGCGCAAGATCGATAACAAAGTCAGCGCAAGATCGATAACAAAGTCAGCGCAAGATCGATAACAAAGTCAGCGCAAGATCGATAACAAAGTCAGCGCAAGATCGATAACAAAGTCAGCGCAAGATCGATAACAAAGTCAGCGCAAGATCGATTACAAAGTCAGCGCAAGATCGATAACAAAGTCAGCGCAAGATCGATAACAAAGTCAGCGCAAGATCGATAACAAAGTCAGCGCAAGATCGATAACAAAGTCAGCGCAAGATCGATAACAAAGTCAGCGCAGGATCGAAAACAAATTCAGCGCCGGATCGATAACAAATTCAGCGCAGTATCGATAACAAAGTCAGCGCAGGATCGATAGCAAATTCAGCGCAGGATCGAAAACAAATTCAGCGCAGGATCGAAAACAAATTCAGCGCCGGATCGATAACAAATTCAGCGCAGTATCGATAACAAAGTCAGCGCAAGATCGGTAACAAATCCAGTCATTAACGTCAATATAAAAATTGCCATAGTTAAATGCACATTAAGAATAGTTAAATGACATATATATGTAAAATAGTATAAATTGTATATGTTTAGTCTAGGTCTAATCAGGAAAAGGAGAAAGATCGGTTGACTATTTCCGAAAATCAATATTCTTCACTTCCTATTTAAAGCAATCAAGTAAAACGTTAAACTATCAGAAGTTTGACCCAGGTGATTAAAATCCCTCTGTTCTTCTTTAAGTAGACTTGCGTTGACATTTGTATCGGATCCGGTGACACACGGGACTGTAGAATTAAGAATTATGTAATCTTTTCGCTTTTCACGTCTAATACATGGTGACGATCAAATTACAACATACAGCTGTTTAATTGTACAAATACAATGTACATTTCGTACCATAGACAGGCTTGTAATGAAATAACCTTATACAATATACATATACGGTTCCTGCCAATTACGATATATATAATAACTCTATCTATAGAGAGTATATTGACGGACTTCTTAAAGGAACCCTACAATTACTATGTACATCGTTTACACGGTTCACTGAGTTCTATTATATATTGAAGACAAGATATGTTGTTTTCTTTCCGTTATAATCACGGATAGGCCATGTATCGAAGCATGTTAGCTAACGTTTACGTATAGTAAGACTGTTGTTGGATTTGATGAGTATACAAATAACACGAAACAGTCACCGTATATTAGGAACTTATGTATATAATTGTCACGGCAGAAACGCGATCCCATAAATCGTAAAACATACTCGTTCTGTCACGTACTAAGTATGCAATTATATAATCAGTTATTCAATCCAACAAAATCTTAAAATGAAGAGGAATGTGATGTCATTGCAAACCTTTTAACAATATAATTCAGTATTATACCAAATTGTCACATGCTAATATCTTAACAGTATCAGTAGTATCACTATAAAAACATAACATTTACCTACAGTATGACCCTAAAGGTCACTCCACTACCAAACGATGACTTTACCAAACACAACAGAAGTTTGCTTCGGTAGTATGGAACGTAATATTATTGACAAAATCTTACGTTTTTTCTCATGTGTTAATCTAAATTACTATCTGTGTCCTACTTGACTATCAAACAACTGTAGCACTTCAGGTGTTTTATTCGTTAATACCTACTAATATATCTATATATTTTAAAGACTGGTCGTCATTCATACTTACATAATACTAAGCTCGATTGATATCGTCCCTCCCTTCCCCCTTACCCCATTCCCCAACCCCACCGCACCCATTCCCCTCCCCACCCCTCCCCACCCCACCCCACCCCACCCCACCCCACCCATTCCCCTCATCCTTACCCCACTCCCCACCCCCACCTCGCCCATTCCCCTCCCCATCCCCACCCCAACCACAACCATTATATTGATATATTCCATTCTGTGCAGGAGTGTCTAAATGAAAAACCACGCAAGATGGCGTTGCACAGATAATTGGATTTGTAACGGCGTGATAATGTTTGTTTTATGACTAAGAAGTTTTTTAGTTTCCATAGTAACCTATGTGTTATACACACATGTTTCAAATAAACAATAAAATGACTTCTTAAGTAATGTAAACAAATCAGACTTACCATGTTGATATTTGTGTCACGTCTCGCTGTCTAAATCCGAAGGCAGTTCTTTAAATACACATGCATATCCTTATAACATATACATTTCACAGTCTGATCAGCGGCGATGCGTGGAGTGTATACGTACGATAGATACAAGACAATAGACACAGAAGATATTTTAAATAACCTTTGTTTGTCAGTTCTGTAGAAATACCTATCATTATAGACTGTAGCTAGTATGGAAGCCGGACGGTGAAATTCTTTGAACTCTGGTAACATAAATGGTACGGTTAATACCGTATACACTGACAAATTAAAGACACCAGTTTAATCCTAACTTGAATCAAACATCATACTATTAATTTATACCGAGCACTAACGATATGATAATACATAATATACTCAACAAAACATGATAAAACAGGTGTTAAATATAGAAAAAATCATACCCACCATTGGAATCAACACCAAGGATTCCGGGAGGACAAAAGGTATGACGTCAGCCATATCAACCGACTATTGACTTTTTCTTACAGTGAGAATTAACTAAATTGCACTGATACTACAGAAAAAATGGATATGATTGCATGAATTAAAAATAATACTGATATTTCTTTGTAAAGTGTAATGATATACAGGTATGTTGATATATAAAAGCAAGTATTGAAAGGCTTGCATCAGAGAAACTTGCCGATACAGATTTAGAATTTAGAGTGTTCAGTCATACAATTAATTAAACAGCACCGTACGGCTGTATAGTATTTCTACAGAAAACTCATCATGGTCTTAATTACTTAAACCTATAGGGCGACTGAGTAAAGGGTCAACAGCCAGACGGAAAGGTGAATACTTAAACCTATGGGGCGACTGAGTAAAGGGTCAACAGCCAGACGGGAAGGTGAATACTTAAACCTATGGGACGACTGAGTAAAGGGTCAACAGCCAGACGGGAAGGTGAATACTTAAACCTATGGGACGACTGAGTAAAGGGTCAACAGCCAGACGGGAAGGTGAATACTTAAACCGATGGGGCGACTAAGTAAAGGGTCTAAGCCAGGAGCGAAGGCCACGTGTCCAGATATTCAACAATTTTGTAATTTTAGATATTGAAAAAATTCATAAAGAGGTTAAATTTTTCAAATGTAGGTCAAAGGTCACGGTAAAGGTCACATGAGGAAAAATTTTGGTTTAAACAATATTTTATTTTCAGATTTTCATTTACAACATACACATACACAAATTATAAAATTGAAAATGGATCTGGCAACAAGATTATAAATCTTATATTAAGCCATCTCCGTGAACAATTTTGGTACCGTCGAAAAGGTCTTAACACAAGGAACAAACACTCCAGATAGGATTCCTATACCTCTTATGATGCAAAAGTTATGGCCCATGTTTACATTTTTGAATTGTACTTCAAATGTCACTGTCAAGGTCATATGGTAAAATTTTTGGTAACTTTGGAAAGGTCTTGTCACAAGGAACACACATGACAAATTTGAACGTCCTACTTCTTATAGTGAAATATTTATGGGCAGAGTTGACAACAGACAAAGAAAGCGACAGCACAAGGACAATTTTCTTTCGATCCGGAGGCATAAAAAGTCTATGAACACCTCAAACTTACATGGAGCTTGGCATACACATTTTCTGACCTTAGCTACCATGTAACTTCGAACTAGTGTGTTTTAGATACCATAGTATTATAGGATTTGGCATCCTTGGGTTCCGTACGCTGCGATAACAGTGAACGCCACGCGCCTGGCGTTCAGAGTTAGTAGACAGTATTGTTATCTTTAGTAGTGTACAATCATACCCATCAATTATTGAAACCAACAGGTACTCACACTGAATACCTATAAAAATCCCAAGTAAAATGAAAAGATATTTTATATACGATAACCATTCATCAAAACAGGTTTCATTGAAAATCACTACAAATACTCGATAGGAGGTGACTTTGTTCCTCGTCTGTCATACCATTGAACTGCTCTCTTAACAAAGCACTGCGTTGGGCGTATAGCACAGACGTTCATAACTAATTACAAGGTTGGGCAATTAAAATCCGTAGCCGACAGTGACCAAACATTCCCTGCTAGATTGGTTTTATATTACTTGAATAATAAATATCACAGCCATAAAATATCCATAGGGAAACACGACGTCAGGAAAGGGCGAGGATATGAACCGTACTTATATCGGGGTCTGTGCTGACCAAATATAGAGTCATGGAAAGGTCTAGAAGTGTACACTATACAGCGTAGCAGAAAGTAAAGATTTCTGCGGCATATTATTTAACATAGTGTATGACTCTGTTGAGGCGTAAGTCTGCAGTTTTGGTGACGTTCAACGCACCAAAAAATTCGTGCGCACACCGTGTATACATCGACCGCACACACGCACTATACAATTATCTAGCGCACAACTGTGTGATAGGACCGCACATTTTTAATAGCATTTTTTTTTTATCATTTCACAGGTGTATATTTGTTAAGACAAGTCGGATTGATATATTTTAATGTTGATTTATCTTCTAACGCTCTTGTATTTTCTTTGGAAACAATTTATTTTAGGCTCCGAAATATAACATTGTACCTATATCGTGATATGGTGTTGTAGTTTAAGGACTAGCAGTACATATACCATAATAAAACGTATTGACAATTAGTAAACTTTCTAGAAAATAAAAACTTCCAAATCAAAGTAGATAGAATGTTTGGCGAACAATAATTTTACCAGTAAATAGAAGACGATTTGATAAAATAACAATAGCAAGACATGTATGTCAAAATATTAATGGAGAGATGTGTGAAACAGATCGTACAATTATTACATAAATATTCATCATTGAGTGATTACTGCAGCGTTAATTAAAATGCATATTCATCATTGTTGAAAAAATTTCAACTATCATTCGGATATTTTATGGAGACCATCCGCCGTACATGTAAACATTAGATTATTCTAATTTCAATAGAAATTAATTATGAAATAATCTGTTTGGAGAATGACTAATTAAAATACAACTTACAGATATTTTGTCCTCCGAGGACTCGTCAGTAACCTCTAGGACTCGTCAGTAACCTCTAGGAATCGTCAGTAACCTCTAGGACGAGTCAGTAACCTCTAGAACTCGTCAGTAACCTCTAGGACTCGTCAGTAACCTCTAGGACTCGTCAGTAACCTCTAGAACTCGTCAGTAACCTCTAGGACTCGTCAGTAACCTCTAGGACTCGTCAGTAACCTCTAGAACTCGTCAGTAACCTCTAGGACGAGTCAGTAACCTCTAGGACGAGTCAGTAACCTCTAGGACTCGTCAGTAACCTCTAGGACGAGTCAGTAACCTCTAGGACTCGTCAGTAACCTCTAGGACGAGTCAGTAACCTCTAGGACTCGTCAGTAACCTCTAGGACGAGTTAAGAATATAACCTTACTCAGCTGAGTGGTAGCAAACACACCACGATATAGTTCATGAGCGGGAAATTAATTAAGCCTTCCACCTTTTTTATCCTGTCCTTTGAGGTGAGTATAAATGACAGACTTTCAAGCAAATACCGTATTGCTCGATGGCATGTTTCCATGTAAAATTCTTTTACCAGTTACAAACATACATGTTACAAGACAGCCAACGACATTCCATATTACTGTCGGTGTCTTGTCCAGATTAATACCCCGTTATCGGGAATATGTTGATATGTTTCTAAGTTAGAAAGTTCTTTAACAGACAAAAGAGTCATGTTATCAGTACACTGGTGAAAAAAACATTCAGAGAATCCTGTAGGCCAATCTAAACGATTTCTTTTGTTGACAAACAAGTGGAGCGTTGACAACTTAACACTGAAGAATAAAGTTTCTTGACGTCACATAGTACTACATATCCACGTTGAGAGGATGAAGATGACCGCGGACATTTGTACATATTCTTAAATGACCCTAAACGTCCAAAAGTCATTTAGTGTTGTAAGTGACCAGCAGTGGAAACCAACAAACGTTTCCGAAAAAAATACTGTATACTCAACTCGGAATCAAATCTACTAAATAACATGATTCGTATATTTATTTAATATTCTGATAAGAAAATAACGACACATACCATTTTTAAAACATTTTACTATCATATCACTGACACATAAATATTTTATTGATTTCTGTCAGCATTCCCAGGTAGTGTTTCTAAGCAAGTCCTTCGTAATAGTAAAACAGATCTAGCTTCCGGGCACAAATCTGTTGGTACCAACCTCCTGTAGGATGTCGAGTGTATGTGACATATAGTAAAATGTAGCTCCGTCCTGGGTGAACACTGTGTTGTATGTACATATCTAGATGACTGAATGTTCAAACACAATTGTCATATTGTCCTTTGCGTGTAGATGTATTGTAAAAATTGTGTTTGTCTTACCATCAATTCTGTTTTAACATCGTGTTCACAAAGACTGGAAATAAAAAAATAAAGAGGACTTAAGCTTTGTATGCCAATTACCTTATATTAATTAATTTGAATTATGTTTTTTAAAAAATACGTTAAAATTAATTTGGTCTCATCTTAAAGTGAATTCTATAGATAGACGTATGATAATTAATATCGATGATTAAAGTTAAAGTTAATTAATAGAAAAAAATGTACAAATACCTTCATAATCGATCTGATTGTCTCCATTTGTATCTGCCTCCTTTATCATTTCATCCACCTCCTCTTCTGTTAGCTTTTCCCCTAAACTGATCATAACGTGTCTCAATTCCGTAGCGCTGATAAAACCATTCCCGTCCTTGTCGAACACTTTGAAGGCCTCTCGAAGTTCTTCGTCGTCAGTGGAATCACGCAGTTGTCTCACCATCATTGATAAAAATTCTGGGAAATCTATTGTACCGTTACCTGAAACAGTTTAGGAAATGAGATCATGCTGACATTTTTGTTTAATAAAAAAAAAACAACAAAAAAACATTCTAGCGTCAGGTTATAGCTTCCCCAAATTTGGTACCTCAACTTTCTCATGATATCAGTTTTGAGAATGATAAACTGTTTTATGTTGTTACTCAAACTTAACGGAATCCTGTTACTTAAGCTATATAAAACCATTATTGTTATCCTATATCTTTCCTGTACTTTGTAAACAGATTTTATATCAATCTTAAAGTGTTAGATTTATCCACCTAAGACATCAGAATACAAGATATTATAAAACAATTTTCTGGAGAGGTGAATTCTTATCGACGTTAAGTTTCAAGTTTCGCCATTTCTTGAACAAATATATTAATATTTGCCAAGGCAACAATAAAGACTTGAATTCGATTTCAGTGCATTGTAGTCGATTTGAGACTTTGGAGGATCACGTGACCGGGGTTTGTACTGTGTTGTTGTTAAAAAATAGAAAATGTTTTCCGAAACAGCTTGAATATGAATACACAACGTCTTCATTTCATTTTATCAAAACAAGACCAAACAAAACAAAACAGTGTATGTTAAAAGTCTGCGGAGTTGTGATTTTACCTGTTTCTGAGGGTAAATGATACGGTAACTAACCTTCAGTATCGACCTCGTTAATCATGTCTCTGAGCTCTGATTCGGTCGGATGTTGACCTAACGACCTCATCACTGTTCCTAGTTCCTTAGCAGTTATGGTACCGTCGCCATCTTTGTCGAACAGGCTGAATGCCTCTTTGAATTCTTCCCGAAACAAACGACAGATATATATATATATAGATACAATCGTATAGTTCATGACTATCATTATGAAATAACATATTGTAATACTCTGCAGAAAGTACTTAACATAGCTATTTTTCTATTATTAAAAGAAACATCAGACAGGATTTTTCACATAAGTTTACAAATACGTACATACATCTTTCTACAGACAGACAAAGACTATATAGAATAACGAGAGATAAAATACAGATAAATAATTAGGTTTATTTAAAATAACTATAGATATACCACAGATAAATAATTAGGTTTATTTAAAATAACTATAGATAAATAATTAAATTTATTTACAATAACTATAGATATTCCACAGATAAATATTTAGATTTATTTACAATAACTATAGATATACCACAGATAAATATTTAGATTTATTTACAATAACTATAGATATACCACAGATAAATAATTAAATTTATTTACAATCATATAGATATTCCACAGATAAATATTTAGATTTATTTACAATAACTATAGATATACCACAGATAAATATTTAGATTTATTTACAATAACTATAGATATACCACAGATAAATATTTAGATTTATTTACAATAACTATAGATATACCACAGATAAATAATTAGGTTTATTTACAATCAATATATATTAGAAGTACATTTTATCTAAATAGTCTACATACTATCACCTCCATAAAATTGATGTTAAAAGACAGACCTAGAGATTCAATATCTCATCGCTGATCATTAAAAATCCTACTGTATTTTGTAGAACTGTGAGTTCAATATCTTCGACTTACTTATGTGCCGATAACCTGTCTGTATTCCTACATAGATAGTGAGTCATGACATCACACATGTCAAGTGTATCTCCAATCAGATTATCTAGATTTACGGATGATATATAATGAATATAAAAGTCAGAATATTTCAAGATTTATTTCATATTTTTTTGTCCAAATAACGTTTCATTTACCAGCTTTCAGTATAAGATACTGACCCCTATCATCAATAAACACACCAGTATAAGATACTGACCCCTATCATCAATAAACACACCAGTATAAGATACTGACCCCTATCATCAATAAACACACCAGTATAAGATACTGACCCCTATCATCAATAAATACACCAGTATAGGTATAAGATACTGACCCCTATCATCAATAAATACACCAGTATAAGATACTGACCCCTATCATCAATAAACACACCAGTATAAGATACTGACCCCTATCATCAATAAATACACCAGTATAAGATTCTGACCCCTCTCATCAATAAAGACACCAGTATAAGATACTGACCCCTATCATCAATAAATACACCAGTATAAGATACTGACCCCTATCATCAATAAAGACACCAGTATAGGTATAAGATACTGACCCCTATCATCAATAAACACACTAGTATAGGTATAAGATACTGACCCCTATCATCAATAAACACACCAGTATAAGATACTGACCCCTATCATCAATAAACACACCAGTATAAGATACACCAGTATAAGATACTGACCCCTATCATCAATAAAGACACCAGTATAGGATACTGACCCCTATCATCAATAAAGATACCAGTATAAAATACTGACCCCTATCATCAATAAACACACCAGTATGAGATACTGACCCCTATCATCAATAAACACACCAGTATAAGATACTGACCCCTATCATCAATAACCACACCATACTGACCCCTATCATCAATAAAGACACCAGTATAGTATAAGATACTGACCCCTATCATCAATAAACACACCAGTATAAGATACTGACCCCTATCATCAATAAACACACCAGTATAAGATACTGACCCCTATCATCAATAAACACACCAGTATAAGATACTGACCCCTATCATCAATAAACACACCAGTATAAGATACTGACCCCTATCATCAATAAAGACACCAGTATAAGATACTGACCCCTATCATCAATAAACACACCAGTATAAGATACTGACCCCTATCATCAATAAACACACCAGTATAAGATACTGACCCCTATCATCAATAACCACACCAGTATAAGATACTGACCCCTATCATCAATAAACACACCAGTATAAGATACTGACCCCTATCATCAATAAACACACCAGTATAAAATACTGACCCCTATCATCAATAAAGATATCATCAATAAACACACCAGTATAAGATACTGACCCCTATCATCAATAAAGACACCAGTATAGGTATAAGATACTGACCCCTATCATCAATAAACACACCAGTATAAGATACTGACCCCTATCATCAATAAACACACCAGTATAAGATACTGACCCCTATCATCAATAACCACACCAGTATAGGTATAAGATACTGACCCCTATCATCAATAAATACACCAGTATAGGTATAAGATACTGACCCCTATCATCAATAAATACACCAGTATAAGATACTGACCCCTATCATCAATAAAGACACCAGTATAGGTATAAGATACTGACCCCTATCATCAATAAACACACCAGTATAAGATACTGACCAGTATCATCAATAAAGACACCAGTATAGGTATAAGATACTGACCCCTATCATCAATAAATACACCAGTATAAGATACTGAGACCCTATATCATCATCAATAAAGACACCAGATACTGACCCCTATAGTATAAGATACTGACCCCTATCATCAATAAATACACCAGTATAAGATACTGACCCCTATCATCAATAAAGACACCAGTATAAGATACTGACCCCTATCATCAATAAAGACAGAAGTATGAGATACTGACCCCTATCATCAATAAATACACCAGTATAGGTATAAGATACTGACCCCTATCATCAATAAATACACCAGTATAAGATACTGACCCCTATCATCAATAAAGACACCAGTATAAGATACTGACCCCTATCATCAATAAATACACCAGTATAAGATACTGACCCCTCTCATCAATAAATACACCAGTATAAGATACTGACCCGTATCATCAATAAATACACCAGTATATGTATAAGATACTGACCCCTATCATCAATAAAGAGACACCAGTATAGGTATAAGATACTGACCCCTATCATCAATAAACACACCAGTATAAGATACTGACCCCTATCATCAATAAACACACCAGTATAAGATACTGACCCCTATCATCAATAAACACACCAGTATAAGATACTGACCCCTATCATCAATAAATACACCAGTATAAGATACTGACCCCTATCATCAATAAACACACCAGTATAAGATACTGACCCCTATCATCAATAAATACACCAGTATAAGATACTGACCCCTATCATCAATAAAGACACCAGTATAGTTATAAGATACTGACCCCTATCATCACTAAACACACCAGTATAGTTATAAGATACTGACCCCTATCATCAATAAATACACCAGTATAAGATACTGACCCCTATCATCAATAAATACACCAGTATAAGATACTGACCCCTATCATCAATAAACACACCAGTATAAGATACTGACCACTATCATCAATAAAGACACAAGTATAGGTATAAGATACTGACCCCTATCATCAATAAAGACACCAGTATAGGTATAAGATACTGACCCCTATCATCAATAAACACACCAGTATAAGATACTGACCCGTATCATCAATAAATACACCAGTATATGATACTGACCCGTATCATCAATAAAGACACCAGTATAGGTATAAGATACTGACCCCTATCATCAATAAATACACCAGTATAAGATACTGACCCCTATCATCAATAAAGACACCAGTATAAGATACTGACCCCTATCATCAATAAATACACCAGTATAAGATACTGACCCCTATCATCAATAAATACACCAGTATAAGATACTGACCCCTATCATCAATAAATACACCAGTATAAGATACTGACCCCTATCATCAATAAATACACCAGTATAAGATACTGACCCCTATCATCAATAAAGACACCAGTATAGATATAAGATACTGACCCCTATCATCAATAAATACACCAGTATAAGATACTGACCCCTATCATCAATAAACACACCAGTATAAGATACTGACCCCTATCATCAATAAAGACACCAGTATAAGATACTGACCCCTATCATCAATAAAGACACCAGTATAGGTATAAGATACTGACCCCTATCATCAATAAAGACACCAATATAAGATACTGACCCCTATCATCAAATACACCAGTATAAGATACTGACCCCTATCATCAATCATCAATAAAGACCCCTATCACAAATAAACACCAGTATAGGTATAAGACCCTTATCATACTGACCCCTATCATCAATAAAGACACCAGTATAGGTATAAGATACTGACCCCTATCATCAATAAACACACCAGTATAAGATACTGACCCCTATCATCAATAAACACACCAGTATACTGACCCCTATCATCAATATGACCCCTATCATCACACCAGTATAAGATACTGACCCCTATCATCAATAAAGACACCAGTATAAGATACTGACCCCTATCATCAATAAATACACCAGTATAAGATACTGACCCCTATCATCAATAAACACACCAGTATAAGATACTGACCCCTATCATCAATAAACACACCAGTATAAGATACTGACCCCTATCACGATAATCAATAAACACACCAGTATAAGATACTGACCCCTATCATCAATAAACACACCAGTATAAGATACTGACCCCTATCATCAATAAACACACCAGTATAAGATACTGACCCCTATCACCAATAAACACACCAGTATGAGATACTGACCCCTATCATCAATAAAGACTTAATCAATGGCTTCATTTTCAATGTTTAAGTTAATGTTTCTACTTGTCTGTTATTTTCCTACCTACCTGCAATCTGTTCTTCTGAAAGTTGTTCTACTGACTGCAAAATAAACCCAAGCATTGTTAATAAAGATTTCATGACATCAAGAGTTGGAGGAAACTTACTTATGTATACAATTTTCAACATATCAATAATTTATAGTATACAAAAAATACAAATCTTAATATGATATTAAATGTATCCTGAACTTTTATAGGACAAACTATCACAATTTTGCGTTATATTCATGTAGAAAGTATTGTTAGTTTTAAAGTTTTTGAACACAAGGGAATTATCATCTTGACGCGATGACAAAGATAATGTTGCGTCGATATTAAATCAAATTCGTTCTATCAGAACCAATCTTATAAAGCACCGCCAAAAATGCATGTCCATTGTGATGTCATATTAAATGCGTAATTTTATTATATAACATGCTGAAACGATGTTCTTTGCTCATTAAGAATGCCACTATATGTGGTGTGGTAGTAGCAAATGTTTGTCAATGGTGATTCATATAAGTGAAAGAATATTCTTGTTTATGTAACAAGCAATGATAGAATTAGAGGTTAACATAAATATATGTGTGTTTTAAGCTCATTAACAGTGACACTGTAACTTACTATGAAGGGGAACAATGGCAATAAAACATTAAAAGCAATCCTTGAAAATATCCATGGACAATCCCTAGGGATTTGATTTGATTTATAATTTCACTTTATAGAGAAAGTCCGGATGGTATAACGGCGGTCGGTATGTGTGTGAATACATATGATAAATGGCGCGTGGATATTCCGCGTGTTAGTATCAAGTCTTCAAGCGTTTCTTTACATATCTATCCTACTACACGCCTTTTTTTCTTATGACAACTTTGGTGATATAGGAATAAAAAGAAATAAAAATACATTGATCGGTAATATGTAACTTAAAAACTTACCATGATGAATTTGTGTTCTTGTCTTCTTTATATAAACTGTCTGAATTTATTTATAGCCATCGACTTAAGTCGTGAGTTTGTTGTTTAAATGATTGTAAATAAATCGTTCGTAACTTTGAACTGAACAGACAAAGGTTTCAGATTGATATCACTCCACATCGTTCTAATTGATGAGTTGTGTAAAGACAATTGTTGGCGGACAATGGTAACCACCGTCTGGTGTCCTTTTAAAGAATAGACTGAACATGCGTAGAGTACGTGTGAATGACTTTATTGTGTCACATGTATCCGCATTGCGGTACCTGTATACAATGGACCCAGTGTTATGCCTTTAAGGTTGGTTTACACATGGAAACTGGTGCAAGGGAGATAACCAATACGTTTGTACTGACTTGTTTTAACTGAGAAGTTATTACGGTGCATGTAGTTACGGGGAAATATTTTCTTGATATATTTTGTTCAGATAATAACAAATATTGAGACAGAACAAATCTATGGTTGAAACTTGTTATCTCGAACTTCTATAATTCGAAGACCCTGTATAACTCGAAGTGATTCGTCGGTCTCTATCAAACTTTACCCTAAATATTCGATCTTACTTAAATCAAATCCTTCGGAATAGCTTTATTTTTTCCTGACTTCGAGATAACAAGGTTGAACTGTATTTGTGAATAGTATACTACAAGTTGGAAAGGTAACTGGGACAAACAGTACAATATCAGTCAGGTAATATATCAATACACCTTGTATATACTTTCTTATTTAACGAACATGTTGAAAGAATGAATGCTTTCAATCTCGGTTCATTATCGAAATAAGGGAGATAACTTGTGCGATGTGTGTTAATTAGAAGATGCTTTTACCTCAACTGTATCTGAGCTTTTACATAAAACGACAAACTTGATTTATTACATATTACCAGAAACAATGAGATGGTCTGTGAATACAAGAAACAATGAGATGGTCTGTGAATACAAGAAACAATGGGATGGTTTGTGAATACCAGAAACTATGAGATGGTCTGTGAATACCAGAAACAATGAGATGGTCAGTGAATACAAGAAACAATGAGATGGTCAGTGAATACAAGAAACAATGGGATGGTTTGTGAATACAAGAAACAATGGGATGGTTTGTGAATACAAGAAACAATGGGATGGTTTGTGAATACAAGAAACAATGGGATGGTCTGTGAATACAAGAAACAATGGGATGGTTTGTGAATACCAGAAACTATGAGATGGTCTGTGAATACCAGAAACAATGAGGTGGTCTGTGAATACAAGAAACAATGAGATGGTCAGTGAATACAAGAAACAATGGGATGGTTTGTGAATACCAGAAACTATGAGATGGTCTGTGAATACCAGAAACAATGAGATGGTCAGTGAATACAAGAAACAATGGGATGGTCTGTGAATACCAGAAACAATGAGGTGGTCTGTGAATACAAGAAACAATGAGATGGTCAGTGAATACAAGAAACAATGGGATGGTTTGTGAATACCAGAAACTATGAGATGGTCTGTGAATACCAGAAACAATGAGGTGGTCTGTGAATACCAGAAACTATGAGATGGTCTGTGAATACAAGAAACAATGGGATGGTTTGTGAATACCAGAAACAATGAGATGGTCTTTGAATACCAGAAACAATGAGATGGTCTGTGAATACCAGACACAATGAGGTGGTCTGTGAATACAAGAAACAATGGGATGGTTTGTGAATACCAGAAACAATGAGATTGATCCTAACAAACAAATGTTCGTTGGATGCGTATTACTGGAATAGATATATGATCAATGAAGTAATAGCAACAGTAAGGACAAATCAATTGCTAAATTTTCGTGGTAACTTGCCCCTTTATCAAGACACAATACACTATTATCTGTGTATGGTGTTTAGATGTGTTGCTCTGCGGGTCTAATGCTAATGTTGTTGTTCTGGTTATGTGAAAGCTTTTGTTTATTGTCATTGTTGTAAATATCTGTTTATTATTCTGAATAACTTTACAGAGCTAATGTTTACTGTTTTTGATATACGCCTTACAAATAAACATTCTTGAATCTCGTATTTTATAATCTTGTTATGAACAAGAAACTTCGACAAAGTGTTGATCGACCTGTGTCGGCTGAAATGCTTTGCGTGGTACTTGAAATAAGGCTTTGGTTGTCAAAACAATGTTTTTGGGAATTTAGAGTTGATTGAGAGAAGGATAATTGAAAGTAGATTTTCATCACGCGTATCACAGTGTCGTGAAAAGCTGTCCATGATATTTAATTCTTGGTAAAATTCGAGATAAGTGACTTACGTATAATGTGTAAAGGTAGTGTAGTTTAACTTCCATTTCTCATTTCCGTTTTCTCATTTAAGTACATGTCATGTTACATAGAAAAAAAACATATACAAGCAATGTGTGTTGTTCAATCTTATATTTTTCAAAAATTTAAATAATACATGATGAAATGTAAATGGTTACATTTTGATAAACTCGTTGATAAATTCACCCTCGTTTCAAAACAGAGAAAAAAGAGTCCAGGTAAGTAAGCTTCTACAGAAACACCAAAAGTCTAGAAGATGTTGGCACCAAAACTGACAAAGAGAATACCGCCATGTTGACAAAAACTCAAACCGATGGAATGAGAAGAAATATTAAACAAAAAAAGATTGACATTTTTCCTGAAAACAATATTTAAGTTTTTGTCGTCGTCATGAAAGCGAGTGGTTCTGCTTACTTTATCGTCAGTACATATTATCTGATCATTTCACGCACATGTTTTATAAATGACGGACAGTAGCAATACATACATTTTTCACTTTACAGTAGAAAAATCTGCAAGAAACATTCCATTCACAAGGGGAGTAATGAATTAAATTGGAAAGGGTTTTATGAGTCAGATATTTAATTTTAAACATCTAAAAGTGTTACATCCTTCAACGACAAAAGTCTGTATGTTTGAGTCTTATACTGGTGTGGATAATGGCGTCTTTCACCGCCGTCTGATGTTAGAAAGAGCATAACACTTTCTAAAATCTAATTAGAATATACACTTTAAGTCATCGCCGGTGAAACAAACAGAAAATTACACTTTGAATAAAGTTCATGGAGTAAAACTCAAAATCTAAACCATCTCTGTTTTGTAACAACTAAAACGAGTTATTTCACCCTATGATAAGTCCTAACAAGTCTTTATAAGTTCCTAACTCCTACAGCAACGTCCACGATTGTGTATAAGGACAGGACATTTTTGTTCTAAGATATCAGGAATATTTTATCATTAAACAGTGTTAAAATCAACTGCGTGTTATTGACGTGTCTAACGGTGCATACAGCTGTCATATTTAATCGCCAGTCGATTTCAATGTAAACGTGTCAACAGAAGGATAGCGGATTATTGAAAGCAGGACATGGCCATATATGCTTAATTTAACTTTTTGGTGACAAAAGTGGTAAAATGAATAGCAAGCGCCCCAGGACGTGTCACTAAGTTTGATCTCATTTCACATTAAATAAGTTTCGACAAAACATTAGAGGCTACGGTTGAATAACACGACCGCGTGAGCGTGCCCTAGGGACGGGATCAAGTAGATCCCTGGTCAGCGTATCACTCCATGTCTGGTCAGCCATGTACAACATTAATATGGACAGGAGAAACACCATAAATCTCTAATTATGTCCTCGATTCTTTTTTTCCGGGTTTAATGATAACGTATTGTGTTTTTTGGTAGAAATGAAGAAGTTTTATTTTAATCTGCCGGTGACATCTTGACGTTCTTTGTTGGGAATCTTAATCAATTGCTATCGTATTTGATACTGGCAGTGTAATGGTGTAAGTCCGGGTGGCAGGGTTAGACCAAGTCATCTGTGGAAAATTAATTAAACGAGAATTAATTGACAAAATTAGCTTAAGTGGAGACAAAAGTAGGTAACGATGTAAAAATGCTTACTATTGAGTTATCACGCTGCTTCTACAAAGTCTACTCCTCTTGTACAAGTAATTACATATACGAAATGTCTGTACTTACAAGATACGGAGAAAGCCATAACGCCGTCTTTGTAGGGGTAAGGAAGGTTACTTGAATTGTGGTTACAAGTCATAAGTTATGACAGTTCGCCAAACCAGTATGTGTTGTTCCACAATATTTGTCACTGGTATTGCTATGAAGCTATTTTTAAAATAATATTTTAGAAAAAAACTGTCATTGAGCCACACCGTGTTTCTATTTATTCAGATAGGCTATGTGTAACTGTCACACCATCTTTTCTACATATAATGTTTTGCAATCATACATTTGGGCCACGTTCTCGTTCAATAGGTAAAGAGATATGTGGTGACTACAAGTGCAGGCAAAGACTTAATTGAACTGTTAGGAATCGGACATTTGTAACAGGAACAAAAATTGTCAGGACAGTTTCTTTGAGCAAGAACAAAATTAACATAATGTACATTTTTAAAGTTTTTTAATAATACATGAACAGAAGAAGACAACAAAGATATATATGACATTTTTCCTTGTTTATTTTGCCTTTTTTAATTAAACAGGATATTTTTAAAACATCAATCATTGGTTATTTATTGTCAGTTCCATTACTTAAATGATAATATATATTTAAGGAAAATTATGTTGTCAAGTTTTCCTATCAATCACCTGCAATCTATAGCCTTTAGTTAAAGTATTCGTTTAGTCGTGGTATTTAATGGAAAGTAGTCTCATTAAGTGGCAAGCCGCCGACTGACAGCGAATGAAAAGACAAGTGTGATTTACTTTGATGAACAGCCTGTATAAACGTTTTATACGTTTTCACGGGCGCTGTCCACGGGCGACTATCTCTGGGTCATCACGGGTTGTGCCCTGGTCAGGTCGCTTGACCTATCGATAAGTATCGCAACATGTGTTTTTTTACAATGCTATCACATTTGCCTTTAACAGCTACACAGAAATCAATTCCCTATTTTAGCTTTTGACACAGTACAACAACTTCCTTCATATCTTTTACATCGGGGCAGCGTAGATAATTATGTTCAGGTCTGAAATTATAACTGATGGAAACTGTCACAATAATCTCGACAGTTTGTCGTTTATTGTACGGGACGATGTGAAATGCCACGGGTAGACCGCTGTGTGCAGAATCAAAATGTGCGTTTCTGGTTTGATAACTCTGTCAACATCAGAATATCAATATCAGACCGAAATTATAACTTCTTTGTGTCTGCCTTTTGAATATAATATCGCGGTTAGTGTCTAACCAGACAATACATCTTATTTTTGTGTTCCGAGATTTGATTTATGGGACAAACTGATCACAACAATCTTCACTAATGATCAGACGACAATCTGGGCTACTTCAGCAAAGCCATAACGTAAAACTATATCAGAAAGTTATTTAGAACAGGTTACAAACTTTATATATATATATTATTGAAATAGAAGCAATTACCGATGTAACAAAACTTGTCATACACAGGGCCCCGCGAAACAGTGATGAGTTATAGAAAACGTCTGCAGGAAGCAATGTTGTGTATTCAGTCTACAGATCACCATATGTTGTGATTTAATTTTATGAGGAGACAAATATAAACAACGCTTCCATCGTTTATCAGTCTAAAGATAACACTAAATACCAACCACGACAAATTATGTAACTAAATAACACTAAACACCGTCCGAGACAGACAGTGACGCAACCAGTAGAAGATTAGAGTGTAATTTTTCGATGACTACACGATCACCTTCATCAGACAAATGACCAGTGTGGAGCGTACTAGCACTGACGTACGTCGTGTGACGAGATGGTACGGAATCGACCATCTTGTTCGGCTGCACTATAATCCCATGTATACTAACGTCGAAAATAGTGTGACGAGATGGTAAGGAATCGACAACCTTTTACGGCTACACTATAACCCCATATATACTAAGGTCGAACATATTGTGACGAGATGGTATGGAATCGACCATCCTTTTCGGCTGCACTATAATGCTATGCACACTAAGGTGGAAAATTGTGTGATGAGATGGTAAGGAATCGACCATCCTTTTCGGCTGCACTATTATGCTATGCACACTAAGGTAGAAAATTGTGTGACGAGATGGTAAACAGATTATAGACCAAAAAATACACCAGATGGTAACTGATGTTCCAAAAAAAAAAAAAAATAAGCGGAGGAGTTTTAGAATAAGCAATAAATTACATATTTCAGCAACTAAAATTTATCATGAACTGCATTTAACAATGTTCTCATTCCCAACACTTCCTACCTTATCATTCTTTAATTTTTCGGTGATCTCCGTGTAAATCTTTGTTTTGTTCATGTTTTGTCCTAGTTTCACCGGAGTTTGTATTGTGATTCGTTTGAAGTTCCGATATTTCTTCTTGTTTTAATGATATATTTACACATTGATATTCTCTTGGTAACACCAGGAGTTTAATGTCATTAGAAAGAAAATCATTGAATTATATAGCTAGCTGGTCAAACCATCGACAACCCGAACAAGGAATAGTTCGCTGAAGAGCCTACCTATATTTGTAGGTCTGTATCGGGATAACTTGTATCCCAATAGAAGGGTGGCTATGACTACTAGCCTAGGAAAGGATACATTCCCCAAGTTTCGTTTCCCCATACAGACTTTGATATCAGTTGACAAATATGTTATTTAAGTTGAATTTTAAACAGGGTTAATAAAAAATATCGTTTAACAAAAACAATGAAAATTGAAAAATTATTTGATATGACAAGGGTATAGATTGACCTCTGGTATATATTGATGGTATGTTAATTTGAAGTCTTAACTGACTGAAATCTCAAACTTTTATAAGACTAGGCTAATACATTATTGAAAACATGAATCAAATAGGGATGGCGCATAATGACCCCTAAGCACACACACACCTTTTTTTCTATTTCAGTGCATTATCAATTATAAGTGTGACACGCACGTGTACCCATTGTGATGGAAAGAAATCTAAATATGTATCAGGTATCTATTATAACTCAGGATATCAATTTATCAGATATACTTTTAAACCTATAGTGTACAGGCTACTGGACTAAGTTGACAATCGCTTATACCAGGGACGTATAATACAGAATTATACGTCCATGCTTATAACATCAATCATATGTTTATATTCGTTCGGCACCATTAAAAATCCAATGTGCTATTTGTAATAAGAAATGTAAAATCATATTTGATTTTTTTTTAAAACGCAGGTAAAATTATCACCAAGAAATACGCTTTGCCTTTTAAACAAACAAACAAAAAATGTAATATATGGGAACAGGTGACCTCGAATGGGCGAGTATATCTTGAACAGACATTTTATATTAACATCGTTCCAAATAACGAAAGATCTACCTCGACAAAATGACAATTTTTTTCAGCGTTTAACATTGAGCAAGCTGCCGTATACACTTATAGCAACGTGTAAAGTCTTAAATAATCCCGATCTCGCGGTAACGAGAAAGAAAACAGCGCTAATTGCCCGAGGCGTGGATATCAGTCTATCTGGTTCGCGTGATCGTAACGGAAGCATCTATAAATAGAATACATGCGTTTGTTTCCGGTCCGCTGTTGTTTTATTGTGAGACATATGCCTCGGTAGCGCAGTAGGTAGCGCGTCAGTCTCATAATCACACATACAGAGCGATCTGAAGGTCGTGAGTTCGATCCTCACCCGGGGCAGTTATTTTTTAATTATTGTATTTGTGTCTTTTATACATGATATACACGCTTTTCATACAAATTTAGAATTGTACATTACAGTCGAATGCTGAATTAAATTAAATCAAGCAGGCTACTGTTCCTTGATGTTCCTACCTAAATTGTTGAGATCTAGAATGTTAAATCATTGACAGAAATATCAACATAATAATTAGTGAGGTACAGTAACGCCAGAATTCTCTCGATATAATAATTTTCAAATATCAAGTGTATTTCGTATAATCTTTTCAAAAGAATGACAAGTACGCGTGTATGAATTGAATCGTTGAAAGGTTACATACGGCAAACTTCGGGTACTAAAGTCCAACAGTGGAATTTCCCAATTGCAATCAACTTGCATCACTTTTATCTGTAGTGTGAATCGCAATAATTATAACAGATGGAGAAAATTGATCAACATAATTCAAATCCAAATCTGAGGTTATACTTGCAGATAATATATGACTATATGCCTCAGTAGGACAATACGTGTAAATAACCATATAATGCTTTTAAAATGTAACTTTGCTGATGATGTGATAAAAGTATCTTAATTTTGTTTTATTTGATATGAGGGTTTATGAACGTCGTCCGGAAGTTTAAATTGTTATCACAATTTTTTTTAATCTGTGACACCTTTCCTGAAATTTCTTATGAAATGATAACTTATTTTGGGGTCCTACGTATACGAGATTCGCTGTTGTGTTCAACCATGGTTATAGACTAGAGTTGTCTCTCTTTATTCGATGTGTTTTAGAGACGCATTAACATATAGCAAATGATACACAGGATGAAAGTACGAAAACTTGAAGTCGTTATTAAGCGGGGCGAAGTACCTTTCGCCGCGACAAAACGATTATTAGCGGGGTGAAAAGACGATAACTAGCGTTTTGTCGCTACGAAAAAAAATAAATTGCGACTTCAAGTTTTCGTTATTTCGCGTATAGTAATGGACAAAGATGTTCTATTTCAAATAAATTCCACAACACACAAAACTAAACTGACTAATATATTATGACGTTTATGATAATATTTTACGATGTAATAACATAATGGTCAAAGATACCAATGATATTGTGTATCTGTGTCGTACAGTGTATCAGAGCACTACTTCACTTCCTCCATCTACTTCCATCCCCTCCCCCCCCCCTCTCTCTCTCTCTCTCTCTCTCTCTCTCTCTCTCTCTCTCTCTCTCTCTCTCTCTCTCTCTCTCTCTCTCTCTCTCTCTCTCTCTCTCTCTCTCTCTCTCTCTCTCTCGGGAGTGTGTAATGGTTGTATCGGGATTGTGTGATGGTTGTTCCGGGAGTGTCTGATTGTTGTTCCGGAAGTGTCTGATGGTTGTTCCGGAAATGTGTGATGGTTGTTCCGGGAGTGTCTGATGGTTGTACCGGGAGTATGTGATGGTTGTTCCGGTTGTGTGTGATGATTGTTTCGGGAGTGTGTGATGATTGTATTTGGAGTGTCTGATTGTTGTTCCGGGAGTGTCTGGTGGTTGCATCGGGAGTGTCTTATGGTAGTTCCGGGAGTGTGTGATGGTTGTTCCGGGAGTGTGTGATGATTGTATCGGGAGTGTGTGATGATTGTATTTGGAGTGTCTGATTGTTGTTCCGGGAGTGTCTGGTGGTTGCATCGGGAGTGTCTTATGGTAGTTCCGGGAGTGTGTGATGGTTGTTCCGGGAGTGTCTGATGGTTGTTCCGGTAGTGTGTGATGATTGTTTCGGGAGTGTGTGATGATTGTATTTGGAGTGTCTGATTGTTGTTCCGGGAGTGTCTGGTGGTTGCATCGGGAGTGTCTTATGGTAGTTCCGGGAGTGTGTGATGGTTGTATTGGGAGTGTCTGATGGTTGTTCCGGAAATGTGTGATGGTTGTTCCGGGAGTGTGTGATGGTTGTTCCGGTAGTGTGTGATGATTGTATCGGTAGTGTGTGATGATTGTATCGGGAGTGTGTGATGATTGTTTCGGGAGTGTGTGATGATTGTATCGGAAGTGTCTGATGGTTGTACCGGGAGTGTGTGGGAGTGTCTTATGGTTGGAACGGAAGTGTCTGATGGTTGTACCGGGAGTGTGTGATGGTTGTTCCGGGAGTGTGTGATGATTGTATCGGGAGTGTCTGATGGTTGTTCCGGAAATGTGTGATGGTTGTTCCGGGAGTGTCTGATGGTTGTACCGGGAGTGTGTGATGGTTGTTCCGGTAGTGTGTGATGATTGTATCGGTAGTGTGTGATGATTGTTTCGGGAGTGTGTGATGATTGTATCGGGAGTGTCTGATGGTTGTTCCGGAAATGTGTGATGGTTGTACCGGGAGTGTCTGATGGTTGTACCGGGAGTGTGTGATGGTTGTTCCGGGAGTGTCTGATTGTTGTTCCTGGAGTGTGTGATGGTTGTATCGGGAGTGTGTGATGATTGTGTCGGGAGTGCCTGATGATTGTTCCGGAAATGTGTTATGATTGTATCGGGAGTGTCTGATTGTTGTTCCAGGAGTGTGTGATGGTTGTTCCGGGAGTGTCTGATGGTTGTACCGGGAGTGTGTGATGGTTGTTCCGGGAGTGTGTGATGGTTGTTCCGGGAGTGTGTTATGGTTGTTCCGGGAGTGTGTTATGATTGTATCGGGAGTGTGTGATGATTGTTTCGGGAGTGTGTGATGATTGTATCGGGAGTGTCTGATGGTTGTACCGGGAGTGTGTGATGGTTGTTCCGGGAGTGTGTGATGATTGTTCCGGGAGTGTGTGATGATTGTATCGGGAGTGTCTGTTGGTTGTATCGGAAATGTCTGATGGTTGTTCCGGGAGTGTCTGATGGTTGTTCCGGGAGTGTGTGATGGTTGTACCGGGAGTGTGTGATGGTTGTATCGGGAGTGTCTGATGGTTGTATCGGTAGTGTCTGATGGTTGTATCGGGAGTGTGTGATGGTTGTTCCGGGAGTGTGTGATGGTTGTCCCGGGAGTGTGTGATGGTTGTATCGGGAGTGTCTGATGGTTGTTCCTGGAGTGTGTGATGGTTGTATCGGGAGTGTCTGATGGTTGTATCGGGAGTGTCTGATGGTTGTTCCGGGACATCACGTTGCAACTTTGATGCAAAACTTCCGGTGATTATGTAATAAATGAATTGGTATCGCCAGGCAATAGAACATTTCTTCTATAAAATAATACCTGACCAGTGATTCAAATCACTTTTTCTGTCCAATATAGATTTTCCACATAAACTTATTTCTATCTATGTCGTTCCGGTGTATACTCACTGTCCAATATTTCAACTATTTTTTTTCTGGTGTATAATTTACCTAAAACATATTTCAACTATCATTTTTATATGTTTTGCTTAAGATAAAATATAGTCAGTTTCAATCCACGTCCATTGGTTCAATGTCAAATTAACATAATGTATTGAAAATCATACGTTGCGGAAACTGAGAAATAAATATATTTTGGATGCCATAAAGTTATGACACAAAACATATTTAATAGCTAATGTCATGTATGTTCCTGAGATGAATAAACTTGATGTGCCTATTGAGAATGTTTAAACCTGTTTTCAAACAGCAGCAGATGGATATAGCCATTTATTAAATGATGATCACTGTCCCCTGACAATTAGATGGTGATCTCCTTTTCTTGGGAGTTATTTTCCCACGAGATCACACAAAAGGAAGTTCTACCTGTACACACGGTGAATCTGTTGATGGGGAACGCTGTCGCGAGACTTATCAGAGAAGTGGGGGCACCAACAGGGAATCAAACCTAATATTGAAATAAAAAAAGTAAACTCGAGACTGAAAATATCAATTTTATAAACTTATATCATGAAAAACGAAAATCTCTACTTATAAATTAAATTGATATAAGGGAGATGTGGTTGATGTGTCAATATATATAAGTAAGTAGTCTTGTGACAGTATTGTTCGTCTATATTTAGCGCAAGGTGAAGTAGTGTATATAACGAAAGTATTGTTCAATATGGACACATTTGACTATTTGACGTATACATTTATAAATAGTTCTTATCAGTTCATCAGGATACCTACATTTTCATTACACGTGTATACAAAGAGCAGGCCTTCATTTACAGAAGGAACACGCTATTACGTAAAATGGAGGGAAGTCAGCTGTACAATGCCTAGTTATTGAGTTCATTTCTCGTGTATCTGGTGCGATCTGACGATTATGATATCAAACAATGGTTCGATAGGATCACTTTACATATCTTTTTCATTAACAAAGATTTTTAATGCTATGGTCTTGAGTTATCATTATCATGTTTAAGTTTGCCGTGTTTACATCTATTACTGTGGGCGTAAACTATTTTAGTCTTGCTGCCTGTTGAACAAATATATAATTAACAGCAATTGTATGTGTATATATATATATTTACGTATCACCTATTTACTATATATTTCCTGCAGCATGTCAATTTACACCTGTAGGGGGGAAAAAGTACCCTCACTCTGGCCCCTGTACACTTGACGGGAATCAAAGTGTGCTTATCACGAACGCGGTTCATAGTGTGACAGTGACCCATGGAAAATTAGGAAAGGGGCGTGGTTTTCTCACAGGCATAAAATTGTCGTCTCCAGCGAAAAGTCGGCACGTGTCTGAAAGCGGTACAGGTAACAGACTGAATACAGTTACACATCTTACCCGAATCTATACATATAACACATCTAAAAATTAGTGCAGGTTCCATAATCCACCAAAATTAATACACGGCACACGTTTCATCCTAATTAATACAGATGAGATTTTTCACCCAAATTAGAATAAACAGTTGATACATTTCAACCAAATTAGTTACATTTCAACAATGGTAACGGTATGTTTGTCCTGAAAATGCTAGGGCATAGTTAGTTATCTTATTAGACATCACCAAATCACTGTTTTGTCGAGATTGTTTTTGTGTCTTTGCTAATAGACCAGAAATCATTTACATTAAGTGGAAAAGTATCATAAGTATCTATGTGTAGCATTTCATGGTAACGCCATGTTCCCATGATTAATGGCTAACCAATATGGCAAACTTTTTCGTGTTTTTATGCAGCGTTGAATTTTACAATACTAATGTATAATGACTATCGTACATGAAAGTTGACATAATTGTGAGCTTTTGAAAAGTTGTACAAGAATGCACCAGCGAAAAGTACCTTATAATATACATTTCTATATGTGAAATGAGTTTGCCTGTTGGTGCCGTTGTTGTATATCCTTTTGAGAACGTGACATTACTTACTTGACAAGTTTTGAGAACGTGACATTACTTACTTGACAAGTTTTGAGAACGTGACATTACTTACTTGACAAGTTTTGAGAACGTGACATTACTTACTTGACAAGTGTTGTCGATGAAACAGCAGACAATTTTAATTCTTTTGAAATAACTGGTCTTATTCTCCTTGTACTTTTTCTCCGTGTAAATCTTTCTTTTGTCCATATTTTGTCATATTTTATTGAATTCTGGTTTGGATTGTAGTTGACAAGTTGGGTTTTTTTTTACTGTATCGAGATGCAGTAGAGCCAAATAATAAATTTACATGTTTCATCCTGTTTGAACTCGTCAGTGATGCTAAGGGTCCAAAGATTTAGGCGAAGGGGACTGCTGTGAAAATCTCCAGTGATCGAAATATATTTCAAAATCTTGATGGGGAGGTGCCCAAGCCTCACAATTCAATAAATTGAGTCATTTCAGATATATATGATGACCTTAGAACGTCATGTAAATATTTATAATCTAAACAGTGTGAATGAATTAAAACGGGGCGCGTAGGTTACAGCAAACCTCGGTTACGATAGGTCCATCAGCAATATCCATCTACAAGATTGTACCAAAGACAAAAGTGAAAAACTTGTTTTCATACAAATTGACAGTTATATACAGCAGATCCGAACACTGAATTAGACTGCATGATACTGCCGTTGATAGGTCAGTGACGCTAAGGAAACATATTTAAAGTCTACAAGGCAGCCACAAGAAAAATCCAAAGCGATCGAAAAACTGTTAAAATTTAGTGTTAGAGTTTAAAAATAACGGGGAATGATACACTGTGAAAGATTCCTTCTATTTTCTGAGGTTACATGTAGATATCTTACGAAATCAGCAATTCAAGAGGGACGTTTAATGAGCTGAATAAGACTACTTCAATATTTTCAGTTGTGAAATTTCATTTTGATAACTGCTTGCCAGAAATTAATTGGAATTTTACTCTTCGAAAATAACGGCAAATAGCTTCATATCAGCAGAATGTTAAAGCAAATTCAAAATCGTGGAAACGTAGGCAAACTGAGAAACAAAACAAAAAGTTATACATGGAAACGTACAAGGAGGGTAAGATTATTTTTTCTGGTAGGGTATCCTGTTTCAACGGAAAGGAGGTATGTATTCAATCACACATGCTTCTCATACCCGCGCAAAGTTTTGTCATAGCAAAATATTTCATCTTGCATAATTTAAGTGGTGTGTACTAATATATTTTTCGTTGAATTATTTCATTATAGTAATTATTAACGAAAAAAATATCGGTATGATTTTATATATACGTAATATAATTTTACTTATACTATTGTTGATAGGAACGACTAGATAAACTCAGTCCTGAATATCTAAACGCGGTAGTAAAATATTTGAATATTAATAATAAGAATCTATTATTTTTAAGCACTTTCAGATTCCAATACAGAAAATATTCAAAATGCCGACGGCGTAAGATAATGCTTTAACAACGTTTTTATAGAACGTCATACTACAGTGATACCTATCGTCGTGACAGCAAGCCCACCTGATACCCGTCTTCACGTATTACCGGATAGGATTTATCTGATTACGGAGAGAAAAATGATATTAAAAGACATTGATGCTTTACATGTGTTTGAAAGATAAAAGTCTTTGTCAGTATCCCATTAACATAACGTCTTAAATCGGAACAGTAATCGCACTATGTTTTTCCTTATCTTACAATATAAATATATTACTAACGCTCCAGGCGTCCCGCCCGATATCTCTTTCCATTTCCATATCAATACGCTGTGCTAAGGCCCCGTGATATATGTGCTTAGAACTCAGCTTTTCATATTGATAGGCAGATCCGAAACTTTTCCTTTCTTCTGTTATCGGTCAGAAAATCAATTTTGAATGAATTTATATAGCGATACATGGCTGCAGCAAAGTATAAGACATTTTGGCAATATTTATAGCTAAGTATTATTGTTATGAGGTTTTTATTCGTGGTTTTAAAACTTTACTTTTTGTTCAAAATTGCTCAGGCTATAAAGCTTATCATTTCGTATCTGTTATTAAAACGAAGAAAGATTCTATGCCATAGTGATTGAACTCTTTCTCATCATGATAAACTTTGTTCGTGTTTTGTCTCGGACATGGTGTGAATACAACGGCAACTATTGTTAAAATGAAACCAGACTGATAACGGTTTGTCATGGTCGACAAAAAGTGAAATTAAATGCAGATTTCTGACCATGAGCTGACCGCTAGTGGACATAAAATATAAAGTAAGATATCGTATTTCACAGGCCACCTCGACAGGTGACCAGACGCAGACTCCCGTTGACTATCACTCTCGTTAACCCAAGAATAAAAGACTATTTCTCCAAGAATTTATAGAAAATTCAGTTATTGTTGTAATAAAAATATTTTAATATCTAATTTACTTTAATAAAGCAAAAAACGGCCATGAAAAAGAAATGATTTGCGAAATTCCATATGAATACAACCTATTGTAAGAACATAAAACTCTAATAAAATAGGTTTCTTTTGAGAAAATGATTTAGTATTTAAAATAGTTTTTTGCTTCATTACTCAGAAATAGGCAATAGCACTTGCCAATTATTTATTAGCAGAGGGAACCTGTTCGGGTATCAATGAAGTGTTTTCATAGCATTTTTGTCGTTATTGAGACTCGCGACGTTTTCCAGGGTCAATGTGGAATTACAAGGCAACACGTGACTATTCTTAAGTTTTCTTCCATTTTTTACAATATTCTGCAAATCATTTAATGTTTACAGATAAAATTCATTATACCTTTCTTTTAGTGTTTAATTCTGCCCGTATTTATTTAAATTCGATTCCACTTAAAATCATTAATTACTTAATCCGAGAAACTTGTGTAAATGTATTTCAGAAATATATACATCACATTTTCACACAAAGATGGAAAAAAAAGAGAAAGAAATTTGAAATCTATAAAGTGAAGTGAAAATATGAGCAAACGAAATATTTCAACACAAATCCATAAAATATCCAGTGAGGTTTCGACAAGATGTTTCGCGGGGTAACTGCTTCGTCAATGGTACTATCCAAGTAGCATCACGTTCTCAAATGGAGAGACATTTTAACGACACCATAACCCATACTAAAGAGAATAACTAGACATATCTGAAATCAAAAACATTTCCTAAGTAGAAGTTTGACAGTCGTCATAACTACATTCTAAGGAGATATTGTATATGTTGCGATATGAAGTAAGAAGTATATAACTCGTTAGTAAACATGGGGCTTCCTATGATCTCATTTGAGAGCGCACCATTACCGAGACTTTCAAGGCGGGTATCGTCTATGAAGCAGAAAACACGTATACTCTTCTGGAACACCTGGTCTAATTTCTTATAATAATTGATAATTTAGGAACACAATTTTTACAATTTTTTGGGTGGTCGGGTGGCGCAGTGGCAACGCTCTGGCCTTTCACCAAGCCGTCAAGGGTTCGATTCCCGGAATGGAAGTGAAAAGGTATGGGGTCACCTGTCTGACCACGTGGGTTTTCCCCGGGTACTCCGGTTTCCTACCACAATAAGACCCCTCGCGCGCTTCCATCTGGGCCAACAAGAAATGTCATTTGCTTACAAAATGTATATGTCCATTTACCTACGAGCGCCAGGTATTGTTATGGACTTAGTAACCATAATCAGCTTTCTATTGTGTTTTTATTTTTCGATGAACCGTAAAATAAATAATTATGGTTTCATGTTCATCACGAAATAAAACCCAATATTTCACTGAAATATCATAACCTTTAGCTTAATAAAAACGAAATGGCCGGTTTTGTCTTCGCAGTGAATAACACGAAAAATACTGGGTTCAGTGACATATCATGTTCCCTTTGACCATTCTAATGGTTGATATGGAACATTTAATAATGAAGTTTATAGCTTGATATTTAAAAACGAAAGGCAGGGATGATTAGAAATTGACATGGGTTCAATGTTAGTTATCTTAATGTTAGGGTCGTCTAATGAAAGGAAATTTGAAACTAGACATTATATCTCCAACATAGTATTATATATTCATGTCTAAGATGGCGATATGGTAAATCAGGTCATTTATATACTCTGTTTACATGTAAACATATGTTGAAAAACCATTTAACAACTTGTGATATTACAACTAATCAGATAAAGACTATAAAAAGCAGAAAGCAATTTGAACAAAACATGTAGTATAGATGCATAAGATTACAGTCAATCAGCGTCAATATGTGTTTTCAAGTCACGTGTTTGTCTCAGTGGTTTTTGTTATTTAAAAAAACATACAGGTTCTTAATAGAATTCATACTTACGAACTCGTGAATTAAATTGAAGCTGTCTTGTATATCAAATATTGTGTAAAAGCCTTCCTGTAATTCATTTTTTCATTTTTTGTTGAATTGAATGCACATTTAAGATTTTGATAAGAAATTCGCGGATTTCTTTTTCCTTTTTTCTTTTCCCAAAAAAAGGTGGGTAGTTATATAAGCCGAAGCCTGGGAGAAAATATTGTAAAAATAGCATGTGAAAAATACTTTACGCATAGATATTTTTCACACAACATTTATGAACCCGTATTTGAAGACGGTTTTAATATTTGAAAAAAAAACTACTAACGCAGTTCACTTGTTTATGATATTTTGACAGTGCCTTACCTGAAGTTCAGATAACAAAGTAACTTTGTGATATATTGGTAGTTGGATAAAGGTTTATTGAATCACTTGAAAAAATGGTTTCTATAGAAATGCGGTAGTTTCACCTCTCTTGAGTTTGTCACTTAATAAACCGATTTAATGATTACTTGACTCTAAAAATATTTGGTCTGAGATCACAGGGTGGAGATGAGTACAAGTGTATTAATGAACGCTAAGACTTTCTCCTGTCGAGTTACGCCCTGCTGTCACAGTTAACTCTCGACGAAGGTCGTTGGGATGTTAGGTGGCCCTTGGGATCAACAACAGAGTCGGCACCTGTCTGTAATGGGACACCTCATTAATGGTTACCAACTTCACTTGTTTGTTTTCTCTCCCTTCTTCAGATACTCCTCCAGATGATGTCGATAGTCCTGCTTTGTGGTAGGGAATTTGTAGGTACTTGAGAAATAGTTTTTTCCAGACGATGGGTAGATTTTTCGATCTATCGTGAGCAACTCGTGTGACATGATAAGCTTTATTTACAAGATATAAACTCTATTTCTAAAACAAACAGGTACCCACCATTGTTTACTATAAGTAAATGATAAAGTTTAACTACGATTGTTTCCTAAATCTTGATAAATCCCTGGTATTTTCAGAGAAATATTATTCGATCAATCTCCTATTAAGCTAACAAAGCCGCGTGAAATGTGGACATGGCGGGTGTGAGGTCACACGCTTATACGAGTTCAAAGCAAATCTTAGCGTCCACTTTCTGTAATAATTATACGGTATCAAAACGGATATTAAGGTAACACACTGTACTCAACTTCGGTCTGTAGAAATTAAACCAAATACGGTATATGATTATGCTTGAACAGTGTTGCTTCAAAGTGATCAGTACATTTCATTTTAAAATGTAGCATTTTCTGGGCGTGTAAAAGGTGTGGTGAGCGTTTGTTACAAATCGTTTATAAAGTCTGGCCATACAATATCTTCAGTATCACAAGTTCAAGCTTTTCAAAATAAACTAGAATTAAATAATAAACATAATGATGTTTTCCACTAGAGACCAGGAGACAAGATCAGCCACAATGCAATAGAAACGACTTTGTCGTAAAGCATGTAGCCATCATGTTGTAGCAAAATGGATTCTTCTTTATAATTACTGTACAAACAGTTCATTTACGGATGGACACAGATTAAAGACATTCTACTTATGTTAAATGCTAACATTTCCTAAAACTAATTTCTTTTAATTAACGTAATTGAATTACGAAATACGATATTAGCGAAGTACCCAAAGTTTTCCGACGAAATACGAACCTCTCATCTTCTGGTTGTTAGTTAAACACGTTGTAATAACAATCAGATTTGGGGTCTGGCTATACTGACAGTGACTAAAACAAGCTGGCGAATTTCTTTACGCCGTAAAACAAATGTCTTTCAAGGCCGATTTACTCTAGTGATTTTCAAATGCGGAAAAATTCAAACGAGTTTCCTTGAGTTAAAGGGAAAACCTATTGATGGCTGCGAACTTGCGATAAAGAAATAAAAAAGTGAGTAGTCACGGAACTTGTTTCTAGTGTTGCACATCAAGAACAGTGTATAAAAAGATGATCAAATGTTGTTTTCTTCTCATGTTAATATTTTTACGTCATGACTGCAGGTTATGTTCGAACATAGGTGAATTTCCTAAAGACGTTGTACATCACTTTTCATTCACTCCGCGGGTTATTTTCCTTTTTAGTTTTTTCAGATCATGATATTCTTCAAACTTTTTCTGAGATTATTGTTGATAAAATCAAGCCTGGAGCAGCACTGCTCTAGAAGGATGAAACAGCTTTATGAATGTAGGTATAGCGTTATTTGGCTCTGTTGTATTTATTTCTGAAGTCGTATTGAAGGGTGCTTCTCACTTGTCTTTTGAACATACTTACTTTTGTTTTGAAATAATAGTGTTGGCGATTATATTGATCGCATATGGAAATGTGGGCCCTATGAAATTTTAGCTAAGGAAGTTTTCAAGTTCCATGTAGTTGAACGCTCTTGTAATTACAAGGTTCATTTCAAATGATAAACGCTTATAAACCTATGGCATCGTTTGTATAATAGAATTCGGATACTCGCTGAATTGGATATACTGGTAACAATTTCATACAATCTAATGTCCAACTTGAGTTTGCAAAGCTTAGCACTTTCCGGAACATTCATGTATAAGGATGCATGATTTGAAGAGATACAATTTAAGGCGAATTCCCTCATGCACGTGTGTCAAACATTGTAGCATTGTCTGGTTGTTTTTACTGTTCGTGCACAAATGGATTCCGGCAGAAATGGAGAAAACAGGGGTCAAAGAGAAATGCCATGTTTTCTCTGCCCATACAATTACAGGTAACAAAAGGGCCACGGTGGAACAAGGCTGTCCGACATGTCGCCAGTCCCCGGATACAATGAGTTTGATTTTTTCTCACGACAGACTACTTAATTTGACAGAAATTCAATTTTAAATCAATGTTATGGACACTAATTTATAATAATCTAAAACTAGTAATGAACTCATACTGTGTTAAGTAGCTATATCAAACTATCATTTCTGGGACCGAACCTTTCCTCAGATCTCGTGCTGAACCACGCGCCATTGTTATGCGCGCCCCCTACAGGGGCAAAGTGTCCTTGTGTTGAAATATGTTCGTTTCGAATTTCTGTGAAGTGGAAATATGTTACCTTTAAAGAAGTAATTTACGGGTATAAAGACGATAATTAGAGCAAGATTTATTTTGAACAACACATCAATTGACAACTCGTATTTATACTGGCAGACAGCCGAAAAAGAGCCGTTGTCGAAAGGATGGATTCAATGCTAAACGTTAAGATGTTTAACAAAGTTTAAATCACATAATTAGGAGTCTTATACTGAACAAAGGATGCTAATTCCACACCTATTAAACGATTTCTAAGAATACAGAACACACTTGAAGAGTCAACTTCCAGGCCGAGGTATTCACCTGTCGGGAAAGAAACAACAGAGACAAAAAACGTCCGGAACTCAATATAAAAACGAGAAATAATCAGTAATCGAACAGCGTTATGCACGCTCAATTCTTGTTCATTGTGCATTGATAGCTATAGAGTATATCGTTTAAAGAAATTATGTAAATTACATACACCAGCCACTCGTAGGGTATTTTCCTCTCTCATAGTAAAATATCAGCAACGCTATCCTTCTGTGTATATAGAGTATAAGTGTTAAGTGAAATATGTGGATTGGTTAATGAATAAAACTTACGTTAGATGTAAAGTCCGCTATCACATTAACATTTCCAGTCTAACAGAACAGACTTTCGATTTAACGTAAACATTCACTGTAACATGTACAAACACGTGGGGGAGGAGAAATGTACATATCTACTTTTTATACTTATGAGGCGACTGATGTGGAACACTCTGGAAACAGGAACTTTCATGTCTTCTGCGTAACGTGTTCTTGTGTGGTATACTTTATAGTTTGTTAAATAAAAAAAATATGAAGTATTCATTCAATAAGTTGGTAGTTCTAAAATTAGTTACATTCGACAATATCAAATCATGATCTAATTTTCATCCTATAAAGAGTTCAATATCATTTGATTAACAACCTAAATGTAAAGTTCCAGTAACTGAATAAGACGACATTTTATAAACAAGACAAAGTATGGCTGTATCACGTGATTACGTAGTTATGGTCTTAGTCATTACACATATTTATTGTTTACATCATATTTGACGATCAAGACCGAGATGTACCGAATGTTTTCCTTCAACTATTTCTCCATACTTCTTTTATGAATATCACAAATACGTGAATAATGATCTTTATAATGTTGATCAAGTTTCACAAGACTGCTTTTAAATCGAACCTTAGAATAATAAGTGATCACGACAATCCTGGACTGCGGAAGATGGTGAAATGGAATGTAACGAGAACCTCTCATCGTGCTGTGGTGAGATTACCACACATCGAGAAAGCATGTCTATTTATTATTGTAACAGATATGGTTGGGAATTACCACCCATCAAATACCAGGCGCATGATGTCATTTCCGTAAATTATCTATGAAAAGCTGTTGGTTTTTCCATAGCATTTACGCATGCATCTTTGTATGAGATTTACCTGTAACTTTGTTGGTCTCCACACCAGTTCTAAACACTTGAGATAAAACTGATTTTTAATAAGCACACTTTGCTTTTGGCAGCTAACATTATAATTTACCATTACATTGACGCGTTGGTATTTTCTTGCTGTTTTTTAACAATCATCAGTTGAAATAGAAGCAACTTGCTATGCCTAATTAAGTAATGTCCCTTTCATCAATATGGTATTATAAGTTATTTTTACTCTTCTTACTAGCGTCATCAATTCAAATCCATTTTTGCATAACAATCTAACAAAAAAAAAACAACGTGTAATTACGATTATATTGGAACGAAACAGTCAGTATTTTTACTACTAGAAAACAGGCAGATTATTAGTAGTGAAATTAATAGTGTGATTTTCAACGTTTCATATCAGAAACAATTAACGGCAGATTTACGTTGCACCTATCTAATTACCTGTGTATGCTCGTCCTGTTCCCCACTGGGCGAGGACGTGTACTATAAAAAACAATTACAAATATATATGTGTAAGCCCTTAAGTCAATGGGGTATCTAGTTTCGTTTCGCTCTCTTACAATTTGAATGCGTATGCTCACAGATGTGTGATTTATTTGCAACTTTTCCGCAATGACGTTTACGATGGACCACCCGGTCTCTATAAGGATATAGTATACAAATACACGACTGAGGCGTTATAATGATATTGTTATCCTTACTAAGTCTCTGTCACAACAAAATGCTTAAAAAAGTCATGGAAAATGAATAAAATCTGTGATTGTTACAGTTGTTCTGATTCAGTGATCCCGGGCTGTCACCAAGGCGCCAAGGCTTGCAGGGAACTCAAAGCGTATTCAGGATTGAGAATGACTGCAAGCGGTACAACACGGAATCAATAAGGTGGGAACACAATCGGAAACAATTCAGGTCAAAAGGGTCTCAAAGGCGAAAAAGGTATTGATAAATCGGAGACAAGTGACAAAGAAAATGTCGACACAGACCGCTAAGAGGTCCCAGGTCGTGTTAATACGTCCACATTTACAGATATGGTGTTAGATGTGTTGTAGATTTGAGCATAAGGATTTGGGCGTCTGTGTTGATTTTGTGTGTATAGAAGGCTGTTTAAACACAAGCGAGAATAGCCGGAAAACTGCCAATTAGTCTTTGTATCAACAAGAGCATTGTGTCCAATCAGAAAGCAGTCGTCGATTTCCTCGTTATAGTGTCGTGTTACAGTGATGTGTTTAACTAACTTAGCAAAGCTTCTATAAATGTTACGGTAAAATATCGTATATTATCACTTGTACAAATATTAGTTCCCACCCCCCTTGTCGAACAAATAAAACATACTGATGTGGACGATTCAGTGATACCATGGTGTAACCATCGTTCATAATCTTATATACATCCACGTCATCTATACCAATGTTAAAAAGGCATTCATTATCTATGAAACTATTGTAACTAATAGCAAATTTTCAAACATAAGGTAAACGAATGGTTTCCGAGCTAGTTAATACACATAAACAAATGTGTAAATGTAAATTAAGCTGTAGAAGGAGGGATGATTTTAAATGGTATATTTTTAATATCAGGTAATAAGTAAAGACAGACACATGGTTTTAAAGCATGTCCTTATTGGGAAATCTTCGACATTGTTGAGTAATAGGAAGTTAAATGTGTTTGATAGTTCTGATAATATCTGCTAGTTGAGTTGTTATAGGCTTATTCGTATCTATAAACATGACATTACTTCTTTACGGGTGCGTCGATAAAGCAGAAGACGCACACCCTTTTGAAACAACGCGTTTTGCTCTCCGGGTACTACTTTGTGTATATTCATGTAAATCTTTCCCTTGTTGATAACCTATTGGATTATTTGAGTTTAAATAAACATTTTGTTAAGAAGCCGATATTTCTCGTTACTTTTGATTGAGTGTGAACAGTTGATGTGAACAATCTAACGAGCCGGCTATCGTTGTATTGTGGTAAGGTTGCTCTCACTTCATATTTTGATGGTACACATCAACCTTGTATTCGGCGGTCTCCAAGAAAATCACAATACTCAATGCGAACAGGCAATCTACTGTCATATAAGACAATTATATCGGTAGTTAATAATATATTACTGATCTCTGTTAAGCTCTGCTTATATTTCAGAATAATTTTAGTCCCTCGGGTGTCATCTCACAGAAATGCCGTCGCTATGACAACTTAACCATAACCTCGGTAATGTTATACTGAATATAGACGAACCAATCCTACCTCTAACAGGAAGCACAAAATAACAATTAAAGTTTGAATTGTTGTGATCAGGTAAAAGGCTCCAAAATGTAAAATTAAATCCAGATATTTCTTTCGGAAAAGAGGATACGTGAGCGGAGAGTAAATGCCTTACTAGGTAAAAGTGAAATACATTTATGTTCGTTTTGTGTTTGTCTTTAAGTGGATGTTACATGTAGAAGTCCTTGAGTTTATAGATCTCCTCACATTAGTCGCCTCTTACACGACATGCAGTGTGTGGTAGTAGGTACACATACTCTATCCAATCAAAGTCTGAGGAATAATCATATTAAATTTCATATCAAACATAGGAAAATGGGGTTTTTTTCTTTCGACCTCCGATAATGTCAAAAAACGGTCAAACATAAACATGGTTTAATTTGATAAAAAGTAAGATATGTATAAATTTGTGTGATTATTATTATTAATTTTGTAATTTTTTTTATCTATATAGTTATTTTGTTTTATTGGCAACAATTTTGTCGTACTGGCTTCTTTTTTTAAAAAAAACATTATACATAATGATAACATACAAATTTTAGAATCAGGCGCAATATCGAAAGTCTTTAACATTTTATCTAAGCTTAATGAGATTATTTCCATATCGCTTTTAAAGTTCTAAAGTGTGCACTTTTCAAATCCTTAGCTGTGCACTTACTTCGTATAATCTTATCGGCAGAGATAACAGCATACCAGAGACGTGTGCCATTACCAACCCTCCCACTCAAAACCACCCGTTATTTTAATTCCAAATTACTAGAGAAGTCATTCATAAAAGCTGTTATTTATGACGCCACACGAACGCAGCACTATCTTTTATTGTAAAGAAATTGGTTCTAGCCATTCACCTTCCCTGTCATATTACACAATGCAAACGCTGGAATGACTTGCATTGGTATTCCAAACAATGACGCGGAAGCTGACAATAAAATCCGGATAGCACCTGCTTATCGCCATTATTTGGGATTGTCGCAACCACTTGGCGATTTCCGTGTGAAAAAGAGGCACTTATCATAATTAGTAAATAGTTAAAATTCTGTAGTCGTGGCATCCCATTCAGTATAAGATGACGTACTTTTGAACTTTGTTGCTTTGTGTAACAATTCTGTAATATTTATTTCGCGTTGACACTTCATGGTTGACTTAAGAAACTCCAATATGTAATGTTATGTGAAGCGACAATACCATAGGAAAATCTCTTATAACAGTTGTTATGTGTTAATATTGTCGTTAATTAGCACACAGTAGGCAGTAATAATCATCAGGAACATGAACACTGTTGTTAAATAGTTATCCATGATGGGCCTAGGCAATGGGTCGGACTGGTTTTCCTGAAATACAAAGGTAAGAGGATATTGGGGGTTGTCTACAGGTGCGGAGGAGGTATCACGTAAACCAGGGAGTGGCCAAGTTTCCAACTTTATAATCAGTCATCATCAGTGAAAGCCATAGAAAAGGAATTCTTTATGAAATGATTCATCCCCGAAAGCAAGACACTGAACGAATCTAAGTAGTTGACAATCAGGGAAGATATTTCACAATGTTACTGTGAAGATGTATTTTGCTTGGCAGTGTTATCAATAAATTTTCAAATCAATGATTTGCTAAGCAAGACAAATACAAAAGAAATATTTTTTTCCTACAATGAAGACAACAAGCATAATTCCTACGACCTCTCTACAGTACTCATTTTAATACCAACTACCAGAGCAAGTGTTATTTCTATATTTAGACTATTCCTACCTAATCTGGACAATGTTTGGTCAATATGATATTGTAAACGTCGCATACTTTCCAGACAAGCAGTAAACAAAAACATTTTCTCTGATTTTTGTAGGGATACGGTTAAAGGTTACTTTAAAATGCCATTCTGGTCACCTAGACATATGTCAAGACTTAATTACATGCAAACATGAATACTGAACTGACCATCATGATAGCCCCAGGCTCATTATCACATTTGCATTTAGATGTATGTATATCAACACCAAACATCTGTTTTGAGGCACTGAAATGAAATATCTATAAATGCAAAAAGCATCATAATCTCTTTGCCATCTGCGGCTTCGGACAAAGTGACCAACAAAAAGAAATGTTTTGGCGGGTGTTAAAGTCAGGATAGGTACAAGTATAGTCATCTTAACATTAAAAAAATCGTGTACGATATCTTCTCCATTTAAATGATTTAGTAAAAGTTACAGCTTGTGATCATGCACCAACATTCGTGCAGTTAGTCAAATGATATACTTCTTCAGTATCCGTGTATGAGATGAGAGATTCATGTCCGGAAAGTTTGAAAAGCGATCGTCATCTGTTGCGGGTATGTTTAACATCAAGCTTGTTGGTCAAGGTGTTTTCTTGACCACTGGTCAGTAAGATATGACAGCCGACAGCCATAAATAACCTTTAAATGATCTATCATTGTCCACATAACCGCCGGTCATTGAAAATGATCAACAGGCCTGGATACTAAAAACATTTATGTACAAGATTTGAAACGTACAACTATATCGGACTCATTTACATGACTTTACTCCACTTTTTAACTGTATTGAAAATGATCAACAGGTCTGAACACTGAAATCGTGTTCTTTAAACATTTATAAACATGATTTGGGATAACGATCAAGACCTTTTTATTTAAGATTATAGTGATTCAAAGTATATATGGGATTAATTTAAGATAAGTTGCTCTACCTTTTTTTGTTTAGGGATCGAAATTTAATTAAGGAATCTTAAGAAGTACATTTGTATTTCAAACATGACAAATATGTTTGTTATGTTGTCGAACTGACTGAATACAAGCAATATATATTCACACTCATGATTAATAGATGTAAAACAAAATCAAAGAGAAAGGTTTTTTTAAAATTTGGTTAAGATTTGTATCGTAAGAAGATAATTGGCCAGAAATACCACCGATAAAAGTATAGGGCCAGTGTTGTGGGATGATGATTGGCCAGAAATATCACAGATAAAAGTATAGGGCCAGTGTTGTGGGATGATGATTGGCCAGAAATATCACAGATAAAAGTATAGGGCCAGTGTTGTAGGATGATGATTGGCCAGAAATATCACAGATAAAAGTATAGGGCCAGTGTTGTAGGATGATGATTGGCCAGAAATATCACAGATAAAAGTATAGGGCCAGTGTTGTGGGATGATGATTGGCCAGAAATATCACAGATTAAAGTATAGGGCCAGTGTTGTGGGATGATGATTGGCCAGATAAAAGTATAGGATCAATGTTGTGGGATGATGATTGGCCAGAAATATCACAGATAAAAGTATAGGTCCAGTGTTGTGGGATGATGATTGGCCAGAAATATCACAGATAAAAGTAAAGTATAGGGCCAGTAAAATAAAAGTATAGGGCCAGTGTTGTGGGATGATGATTGGCCAGAAATATCACAGATAAAAGTATAGGGCCAGTGTTGTGGGATGATGATTGGCCAGATAAAAGTATAGGGCCAGTGTTGTGGGATGATGATTGGCCAGAAATATCACAGATAAAAGTATAGGGCCAGTGTTGTGGGATGATGATTGGCCAGAAATATCACAGATAAAAGTATAGGGCCAGTGTTGTAGGATGATGATTGGCCAGAAATATCACAGATAAAAGTATAGGGCCAGTGTTGTGGGATGATGATTGGCCAGATAAAAGTATAGGATCAATGTTGTGGGATGATGATTGGCCAGAAATATCACAGATAAAAGTATAGGGCCAGTGTTGTGGGATGATGATTGGCCAGAAATATCACAGATTAAAGTATAGGGCCAGTGTTGTGGGATGATGATTGGCCAGATAAAAGTATAGGATCAATGTTGTGGGATGATGATTGGCCAGAAATATCACAGATAAAAGTATAGGGCCAGTGTTGTGGGATGATGATTGGCCAGAAATATCACAGATTAAAGTATAGGGCCAGTGTTGTGGGATGATGATTGGCCAGAAATATCACAGATAAAAGTATAGGGCCAGTGTTGTGGGATGATGATTGGCCAGAAATATCACAGATAAAAGTATAGGGCCAGTGTTGTAGGATGATGATTGGCCAGAAATATCACAGATAAAAAATAAAGGACCAGATTTGTTCAGATTAGTTCTCCATACAATTGACATCTTAACTTCAAGCCACTGATTATATGCGCTAAGATATAATTCCTGGTACTAGAACAAAACTTGATATAAGCTGATGAAAGTGAAGTATGTTTTAAGTACTAATCTTATTTCAATGGTAAATTGACGATAACCATATATTCGTACGTTAACTGACTCTGTCCTGTATAGGAATTACATAAAAACTCATTATTTTGCTATTTGCTCCACTTGACTTTTTTATTTAGATATTTTTCAAAACTTGAAAATACGAGTTTTAGTTAACATTATCTAAAACAACGAAAGAGAAATACTGGCGATGAATCGACTTGTTTTGGAAATATATACAGTTGTTCTACATTATATTCTTGGCGTTTGGGTTCCTCTTAGACCTAAACAGCATAGGTCAAAGATCGTCTTCTTTATTCGTGTTTGAGTCTGTCCTTGGTTTTGCGGTCGCTCTTATTGTTACAATGTTGCAAATTACAAAACTGATATTTATCATCAAATACGGTTTACACGATGGATCATCTACACATACTTAATGGTCATCTTTAAATCGTTGCATGAAGCTTTTTATGTGTTTAGTGCAGTGTGACATTACGTCCTATTAACAGTCCAAGTTATTCTAGGACGTGTCAGGTTTGGTTGATGGAAGAAGTCCAGGATGACCTGAGAAAAACCATCGACCTGCGGCCATAACCTAGCGGCTGCCACCATGTGGGCCTCGAACGCGCGACCCATAGGTGGAGGGTTAGTGATAAAGACGCTCAGAGTTCACCGCAGCCTCCAATTTGTAATGTAACTGGCAATATAGCCAACAAATTGATACTTTGGGAATTTCTGTGGACCAGAAATCACTTATTGGATATACATTATCATAACATTTAGTTTTAGAAATGCTAATTTTAAGCGTTTGTTGTAATTATCTTAAAATTGTAACAAAACACCCGTATTCAATGAACCATAACGATAAATGGAAGTCGATTTTGCAGCAAAACTTAGAGAAAAAATTGGAATTTAAATGACATGATTTACATGAAATAAAATTTGAAATTAAGTCTATTGCAATAAAAAGGACAAAGTGATTTACCAGATTAGTAACCCACAACATGTTGCAACACTATAATAACACACATCTGAATAGAAATGAAGGGAATTCCTCCAGAAATCATCCAGTTCGTTTAATGTTACACATTCTTGTCTCATTATGTAGCAGCCAAGCACTGACTTCAGACGAAACATAATCGTTAGCGAAGCCTAGCCAGGTAATAAAATGCCACTTTGTGGCTTTACAAACAAGGACAACATTAAAGAAATCTAGGAGGCAAGACTTGCGTTTGATTCTCATAATCTGTTATGAAGGCTATCCTCGACATTTAAATGTGATTGAATCCTTTAAGAAGTCTGGTCCGAAAAATCGAATAAGTTCACACCAAATAAGTTTTATGACCTACAGCGAAATATCTTTGGAGGATATTCTTTTACTGTGATAAAGGAAAGAGGTCAAGTTTATTCCATTAAAAAAATAAACCAAAAATAAACTGTTAAGATTATCAGATCATGAGTCTTTATTAAATTCATTTTGACACGTGTTACTTTTCTTCTGATACAATGACTGCTTCATATTGGCAATCCGGAGAACTTATAAGTCAAAATCTGAGATTAACAACGCTGACCTTTCTGTTCCAGCTTGGGTCAAATCACTCAGGGTAAGGGAGACTAACAGATACGATTAATGAATTTCTATCACATTTGTAGTGAAAAAAGACCACAAGAAAGTGTTCGACACAATGCTGTTCTCATCATTACAGTGTCTGGTCACAGGTAGATCACAATATGCCCACTTTGACCTCTGGCCTCATAGCGCGTGCCTCAATGGACGGAGGTGAAAGATCAAGACGTCATCGGCAGCTGTAAAGCTTGGGAATGGAAATAAAATCCGCGTGGTCAGAACGTTTACAACAAAAAAAACGGGAATATGTTGTCCTCGTTGACGCTGTTATATTCACAATGTGTAAAGATATAACTTTGTAGCTCTGAACAAGAAACAATTACACATTTATTATGGGGAAGTCAATAAATACATTTATTCATTTTTGGAAGCTCTCTTAATTCTATTTTCAGGAAATAAAGAATATTAAAGCAGAGGTCATTCATATAGCAACGATAAAACTATGTAAGGACGCTACAGCAACAATCATGATTACAGATAGAAGGCCCCTATTTAACGGTAATCCATATAATACACTACTCTAATTATTTTAACCCAATCACATTTTAGCGGTTTTAGCCCGATCACATTTTAGCGGTTTTAGCCCGATCACATTTTATTGAAATGATGAACATGCTTATTGACAATGATTGCCAAGCATTTGACATAAAGAAACTGCAATTAGAGCATTAGTATTTTAGCGCAAAAAAGTTTAACACGTTTACACAAATTCTGCTCTGAATGCTAGTACCCAAACACTAGTTGTATTCTGAATTTAAGTTGTATCTCATGGTATCCCCATTTCAATTTGTATTTTTAGCTGAACAAATCAACCGATTTAACCGATTATTATTAAAGCTTTACCTACAACTGTGGTCTACCTTCAACACTAACTCCTAACTACACCCTAGTCAACAAGCTTTAACAGAAATATTAGAAGCAACCCCGATTCCTTAACAAAACTAAACCTCTTTTCAACTCTTTTCAAAATAACCCAAATTCTTGTATCCTCACTTCTAATGGTATCGACAAATTTCATTATATCTAGATATTCTTTAATTCACCCCTTACCAACATTTTAGTTGTATCTCAGATTTTAGCATTATTCTCAATTCAAATTAAACTTTTCAACTTGATCTGTTTCCCTTTTTATGTACCTCCAACGTTAATGTATCTCGATGTTTGTCGTACGACCAACGTTAATGTATCTCGATGTTTGTCGTACGACCAACGTTAATGTATCTCGATGTTTGTCGTACGACCAACGTTAATGTATCTCGATGTTTGTCGTACGACCAACGTTAATGTATCTCGATGTTTGTCGTACCACTAAAGTTAACTGTATCTTTATTTTTGTTATTCACCCAATGTGATCTATATGCTTATACTTTGCAATACCCTAAACGATAGCCATATCCTAATATTTGCATATTTTTTGTTGTAACTCTAATAGTACTTTTATTTGTGCTCCCAACTTCAGCTGTAACATAGGTTTAGTAGCAACTGAAATATTGCATTTATTCTTTTAAATTTTCTTTTATATGGTTTACTCTTGAATGTATTTGCACCTTTAGTTTGTGGGATGTTTGCTGAAAATGTAATGGTTATGATAAAATACCTGCTTACCAGTGTTCTGATGTTAAATATGTCTTTCAAAATGTCATGCAATCTCCTCAGGATAGTATTTAAATTTTTTGATTTCAAGAATGATTTTTTCAAAAATATCAGATTCAAATTGCTGGCATTAAACTTCATGCGATATATCTACCACTTTGACTAGGCGACCGTCAGTAGAATTCTGCATTGCATTTACATAATCTGATAACTAATTCACTTTATATTGCAATGAAGGAGAGAAATCCAATTTGGTTAATGTAAAGTCAAAATATCTATCACAAAACTACGTAAAAAAGTTCTAAACTGCATCTTAAGTGGGTGCCAACTACACCATTACTTCAACCTGCAACAAACAAGATTAAAGATACATCGTTCATCCTCTCTTATCATAATATTACTGCTTTCTGCATCATCTTCAAGCTACTTTGATAGAGTGGAGATTAGGTTAGGGGCGAGAGTAAACGGCGAATTACCATTAACAATCATATGAACCGGCAGATAGCGGCGTGTTAAGACATGTTATCTTGATGAACGTAGGTGACAGAGGACTGTTTTAGACAGAGATTCAATGTACTGTGTCAGTAGGGTTTGTATATCATTGTGCCTTTCTTTCCGCTCACAAAAATCAGCGTTACAGCTACGCGCGCGTTATGCTAGTGCTGAACGCGTACGAATGATGTTTAATTGTCTAGCTGTATGGCACGGATACCCGCTTCAATGGTCAATGAAATTACCCTGATTTATGCCCTAGTTTGGAATAGATATTGCAATGCTATGTTTGATATAATCTTTATATGTTGATGTCTAAAACTTTAAAATATAAAAGAAAACTGAAATGATAAAAAAATCACCTGTCTGCTGTTGTTATGACCTGCTGTTGGGAGAGCCGTGCTTCAAAGTGATTGACAATCATAGTGTTAAGCAAATATTCTTCACAATTATAGAAAATGATTTTCCATTAGAAAACATCATTTTTACATCCGAAGACAATAGGTTTTTTTTAAATCAGTTTCTGATGCTTTAATATACAACGTACATGGTATGTAGTTATTATGACTCTCAAACAATTCTCAACTGTTGACTTTCCTGAGAACTGTACGCACACATAACATCGCTTCATATATTTGCTTCATACCAAAATTCTGTATAAATGTAGTTATATTAGCGTGAACAGCACTGTACCAAGTCGTTTGAACTTTGTATTTATACAAATTGCTGAAAAACAATTAAGCAGTATCTATAAATCAAGAAATGATTTCTACTTAAATCGTAAAATGTGTCACAGAAGGTACATATACCCTTCTTAATCGATCACAGTTGATTCGATATTAAATGACTTAGTCACATTATCGAAATGTTTGCGCAAGAAGTCGTCAACTGTCGGATAAACTTGTAATACGAGGTCTCAAAAGATGAAGGTTGATGAAAATTATTGGGAAGTTTTACATTCGTCAAAGTGATGTTGATAAATATGCATGTGTATGATACTTTTTAGTTTGTCTGTTGGTTCCGTTGTTATATACCTTGTTCTCATTTGAGAATGTGACATTTCTTATTTGGATTGATCAAGTGGCTTACTCTTTCAGAATACCTGGTCTTATTCTCCATATACTTTTTCTTCTTTTGTCTAGCCCTCATTTAAATTTGCTGTACTTAAGCTCCAGATAATTTCATTTGATTCTTTTTCTAATCGTCGACGTCATAAAAGAAGAAGTATTTTCTATATTACTTTTCGACTTTGCGTCACTACAAGACGACAACTGTAGAAATGCGACAATTCTCCTTACATGACCAAATTTATGGTTGATAGTTCGCTACTTTCCATGTCTTTTTTTATGATTCAGAATTGAAAAGTTTACAACACGCGAATATCGTTCACTTCAGACGTTTTAACGTTGTTTTTATTCTCATTATATTGCTGACTGTGCTTTGTCATCTCTAAATCTCACAAAACCATGAAAATATTTACATCTTTTTGTGATCTGCCAAAAGAGCTATCTAATGGTTTTATATAAAACACCGACGAACATTCTTCATTTTCGCAATCAACAGAAACTGTTTGTTGTTGTTTTATTAGGTGATTCCATGGGTCTATTTTAACATTGACGATGAGCCGATTTCTTTGTCTCCTGCACGCTTTGTAATAGCCACGTCAGTAAAGAATTTTACTGTCGTTGATCAGGACTCGTGTACCGCTGATAAAAAGCAGGACAGCAAAAGAATTTCTGTTAAGGGTTTTAAACAATTTTGTTTTAAGTATTTCCCCTTGAATATCCGGATTGTGTGTTCGTGACGAAGCTCCTTCTGATATGCATAGTAAAATAACTTACATAAGAACCTCTTACGGGGGTGGGGAACACACGCTTTTACGGAATACCATAAAGGCCGTCTACATAAACTCGTTTCATTTTTTATAGTTTACTTATCGGTCAGTGTTTCATTTTAATCATTTTGAGCTAAACGTTTTGGTCTTGTTTATTTCATCAATAAACATGTTCTTTCTTTGTCTTCTCTTTGTTCTGATAATTTTCTTCTGATTTCTGTGTATCGGTCAACGACAGAATTAGTTATTATGTCCTTATTGGCGTCAGCAAGTTTCTTCTTTATCGGTACTTCCCGAATACTTCTACCAAGTACGACAAACATCGAGATACATTATTTCTGGCATGAAGGTGCGAAATCCGAAACAAGTTTGGTCAATTTTTTTAACTTATAACAAATCGAATTCAGGACTTTGCTAACGTGCAATTTAAGATGAGAACACTTTCAATAAACTAACAACACATTATCAACGTAATGATAATCAGATTCCTAGTGCTTATGAGGTCAAAGGTAAGATGGATTTTGTATTACTTAGCAGAAAGAGTCCTGGACAAAAGTTTGGTTGGGCAGCTACACGAGCCAAGATTAAAACGTTATTAATAGATATTCTTGTGAATTTATGCAATCCAATATAAACAGGGAAGTCCGTATCCTTATCATTAATAAGCATTGGCAATGATTGTGATACTGAAGCATAGAAAAGCATTATTTCTTCTTCGGGAAGATTTCATAATGCCTATGGGGATATCCTTCGTTATCATGCAAGTCTATTCATTTTTGTATGCAGAAAATAATAATCATAATATTTGCTAAAATGTTCAAGTCATTGGATGCCTTATCTACAAGTACGACAGTATGGCGTTAACATTAGGATCTAGGAAACCTTGCTTCTTCCACTTCAGGTTTCAATGTGCGCTTTTTTAACAATGATGCGCCTAACGGATTTGATCCTCTTTGAAAGTGAATACAACGCATCATGATCTCGTTTCATCTATGCTACGGCATGGATATTCTAGGATCCATACGTATTGTGATTATATTCTAAGTAATGGACGGGTTTCGCGATATCTAAAACTTCTCGTAGCTTAACGTTCGGGATAATGCTTAAATCGTCAGTTATTACATATATGTGCCCAGTTGGACAATGCTTAGAGGGAAAGATACAACAGGGGATGTTTTCTGGTGTCATCTAAAGTCATTGGCTGCAGCGTTTGTTTGCAGTGTTTAAACAGTGGGCTTTGAGTAACTTAGGGAAAAGAACTGCATCTCTCTCTCTCTCTCTCTCTCTCTCTCTCTCTCTCTCTCTCTCTCTCTCTCTCTCTCTCTCTCTCTCTCTCTCTCTCTCTCTCTCTCTCTCTCTCTCTCTCTCTCTCTCTCTCTCTCTCTCTCTCTCTCTCTCTCTCTCTCTCTCTCTCTCTCTCTCTCTCTCTCTCTCTCTCTCTCTCTCTCTCTCGTCTCTCTCTCTCTCTCTCTCTCTCTCTCTCTCTCTCTCTCTCTCTCTCTCTCTCTCTCTCTCTCTCTCTCTCTCTCTCTCCCTCTCTCTCTCTCTCTCTCTCTCTCTCTCTCTCTCTCTCTCTCTCTCTCTCTCTCTCTCTCTCTCTCTCTCTCTCTCTCTCTCTCTCGCTCTCTCTGTCTCTCCCTCTCTGTCTCTCTGTCTCTCTGTCCCTATCTCTGTCCTACTCTCTGTCTCTCCCGTTCTGTCTCTCTCTCCCTCCCTCCCTCTCTCTCACTGTCTCCTTCTCTCTCTTTCTCTCTCTCTCACTCCCACCCCCTCTCTCTCTCTCTCACTCACTCAGCGAGAGCGAGACCGAAAACAATGCCCAAAATTATTTATATACCTTGTTCAGATCTCTGATAAATTTCTCAAAGTCTCTAAACAACTTGTAGGTCACATTTACTAACTCCTAAAGTTAATTATCTGTAATTTAATTTATTCCCTCCTCTAGTAGTAAGCTAGTATCCCTTATTATGGTTCCTTGGAGTTTTTTCTTCTTCGTTGGCAGTTTGTTTTATTGAAAACATTTAGGATAAGGCATGTTTTTGAAAACTCGTTTTTATTTTTTTATATAAATAAAGTAAATCTTATACTTGTGAACGGTATCATATTTTCAAACATCACGGTTTTCACTTACCGATGTGTGTAAAATGGTTGTGTATGATATGAGCGTTTTGGGCCTCCGCTTTCGATATGACGTCGAAACCACGCTTCCCCGGTCCTCTTGTTGTTCTTGCTAGTCATATAGGGATCCGCCTTCACTTCACTTACCCTCAGTCTCAAGGACAAATTATCCTATTTACGTGATAAACTTTCTTAACATACCAACTCACTTAAGTGACACGTGTCATAATGGTTGTTTTGATACTCTGTAAGTAGTCATACCCTGTTATGTAATTGTCCTGTTTTTCCTGAATTCCCCCGCTATCTTACTGGTCGAACATGAGCACATGAATCTATATATAGCTTTCATAAACTAGAAAAGCAGAATTCGGTCATTGCCATTTGACCAATACATTTTTTATTGATAAATTGAATTATGGAAGTATTTCTGACACATATGTGAAATAGCCTTATGGTGTAACTGTTTTACGTGGGTGCACTTAATAAGATTTGTTATAGCGATGTCACAATGAAATGACGTTTCATTGTGATGTCAAAATCAAAAGCCTTTCATCATTGTTAATCTCTACCAGAGTTTTCGTTCACTAACCTTCTCAATACATATCTGTTAATGCTCACGAGCTACCAACAGTCGACTTGAGGTCAGGTGCAAAGTTTGACGTCGGGCAAAACAATGGCGGCACCCCTGACAACACTAACGGAGGACAAATCTATAGCCTGCTTTGTATGCCGTTGATAACCGTAAAAATAACATTGGGGCTGTCAGAGAGGTTATGTGCCAATACTGTAGCTAAATTACCATTATTTATCGCTGATGTCACAATACATGAGCATTTGTCTCGAGAACGTGCCGGAAGTTGAAACGTTAAAGTACAAAATATAAACACAGCAGTCTGTCACTATTTACACAAAATTAATCTTCCATGATATAATATATAATGTTTATAGCCATGCAAACTAATTTTATTTTATTTTATAGTGAATAAACATATATTGTAAAATAATGATACAAATTCAAAAAGGAAGAAAAAAACAACACACTTTTTAGCACAAATACGATGTTCAAGATTCCTGAAAAGACGCGAGCTGTTTACAGATGTAGGGAACCGCAATGCAACATTTGGAAATTAATAAATTGTTTGCCTGCTCATGGCGATCTTTCCGTCGGCAACTGGCTCGTCTAATAAGTTATTACACAGGTTCGTGGCGAACTTAAACGTTAGGTTATTTTTTCTGAACATTTCAAATATGACTTTTACACGTATAGAAAATTTACAGCTGTTTCTTGATGAACATTGTGTTTACCATATATTCGTGTTAAGAGGTGGAAGAATTAATCAAAATCCTCGGTTCTGAACCAAATTCGATAACCCCCGACAGAGTATCTGTATCCCTGTGATCGATTATATAAATCGTGTTTGTTCTAATAAATTTCATGTAATTGCTGGGTAAAATGAACTATTAAACGTACATGACGCTGTTTGTTAAAATATGAACTCGAGATTTGAGTGTCACTCCATATATGGGACACATAATAGTTGGATGCCGAACATTAAAAGTGATACACATTTATCCGTGACTAGGAAATCTTGAAAACGACCAATTCCTTTCAGGACAACCTCGTCTATTTACCATAAATTTGTTTATGTATATGACCAACAACGACGGACAATGCCTACCTGCCGTGACCTCCACGTGCACAAATGGGAAGGTAATAAGTAAACCACACCTGGAGAGAAGTTTGACGGCCAGAAAGTCACGGGTATTTGTCTGGGTGATTTGTACTGTAAAGGGGTACATAATAATGTGTGTACCTTTAAACTTTACTGTAAAATGACTTTTTATGTCGCATCTATTACCTAGATTCAGCGTTAGGTACCAAGATAGGAAACATTAGGAATGACGCGTCAAAAAACTACATATCTTTTTTCAATTCATTGAATAATAGCCAAGTTTAATAGATCTTTAGTTTAACTCAAATATGATTAAATTAGAGCAAAACAGCAACCAACAAAACAACTTTCTCTTGACAGAAGAAATAACGTGCCTTTTGTTGGTTAGCTTTTGGCGTTTGCTCTAACAGTGACACTCGCCATGTAAACCAAATGAAAACTAGATTTGTCTCAACGAGATCACCATGAATATTGAATCATATTCTAGAAGGCAATAAAACCATTTGAAATTGTGATGAACGCTATTATCTCCCGAATCAGTGTGTTGTTTAATCAATCTTTCCGCTCTCGCCATCTTTCACGGAAATCATCAAGGATTCACTTTCTTATAACTGGTGTACCATTTTTTAATTCTTAACAATGAAAGAACTGTCCAGAAAATACACAATCCTAAAATATTGTTTTACCATAGTTACAATAATGAAGTACATGATACAATACGCGCGTATTAGAATTCATTCTCTTCAATGCTGAATCCTACGCGACACATGTTCTTTTATGTATTTTATTTATCTATTTTTTATTTATTTATTTTTGATGTGATCAAGCAATAACGTTGACTCGACAACCAGTGAACAAATTAATTTTGACGTGTCAAACTTCAGGAGGCCAGAATTGATGGAAATGATTGCATTTCAATATACCATCGTCAATGGAGACAAATTCGAATTTTTTTTAAGTCTCTAAGGTAGAGATTTTGGACTTAAATCTGTAGCTTTTTATGGTCTCTCTACACGTCAAACTCGTGTCCAGGTGTGCTATACCTATCAGCTTACTATTTGTACAGGCAGAGGTGTCGACAGGTAGACATTGTCCACCGCAGTTGGTCATTCACATCAACAAATTTATGATAAATAGTTCAGATAGTCCTGACGCAGGCTGGCCGTTTTGAGGAATTTCTTGTCACGTTCAACTGTATATCAATTATTATAATCAGCATCCAATTACACTATGTCCACTTAATAATGAATGAAGAGATTATTAAGAACCAATTCCACATTAAGAAAGTATGCTATTTCACAAAGCTGAAGATATTTTTTCTATCGTTTCTTCGCATTTTTGCAGGTGTTACGATATTAGCTATCAGGTATGTGTGTGTGCTTCACAATTGTCAGCAGGCATTAGAATTTTAATGATGCTCTAATTCATCCGGGTACTGAACCGAGACCAGTGGCAACCTTTGACCCCAGGACGCTGTTGAGCAGCCATCACATCTATCGCAATGTTTATCTTTCATTTGAGGAAAAAAAGACAAACATCTCTGAATGTCCCTTCAGGGAAGTTCAATCCGAATTAATCCCACTCCCTGGTGGCAGGAGACATGACCTCTGCCGGAAATCATGCCCTTGGCATTGGATTCTTGGACATGGAGTCTTGAGTCGAGCGACAAGTGTCGACCATGACAGTTAGATATCTCCATCTGCTGAATGTGGCGTTATATTTCACAGAATTAATGATAGGTGATCCTATTTTATTCCGCCTTACCTGTTCAGAACAGTACTTGACCTAACTGTATCTTCCTCAATATTTGACCTACAAGGGTCATCGTACCCTTTGGATATTGTGTTCTGATTGTCAGAATCCAAATAAGATTTCTTACAGTAACATTTATCTATAATATACGTTTACTATCAAATAGTCAACACACTCCCTTCTACAAAACCTACTTCTATATTGTATATCAATTTGGTAAAACATATTTTCAAAGTATTTCTTTCATTTCTCATTCTTGAAAAAGTATTCAAACTTCCAATGAGTGTACTCTCTCTTTTCTTCCGGATCCTCACCTTCGTCCAATATTTTTTTCTGAACAAACTTTTCTTCAATACAGGTTAACTAGTAACATATATACATTCGTCTGTATCAATTGAAATATATATGATTATGCATGCATGGAAATTAAAAATTAAAAAGCACGCTGATTTTTTTCCCCCCATGTTTTTGCATTTGTTCAGCTGCACGACACAAAGAACATAATATCAACATAGATGAAGATAATTTGGAAGGAAATAGACGTACTTTGGGAAACCCTCTGTGGTCAGCCCACGCTTCCGTATTTGTATTTTAAACAGTCCTCCCCTGTGCTTTAGTTGATTATCCGATTTTCAAATGTTATGATACTCAAATTGTATTATTTTAAAATGAAAAGACCAAGATTAAAATGATGAGAACGAAAAATTTGGTTTAATGCACTTTGTCCCTTGTTTCACTCTCAAATATATTTCTGACATATTGTAGATAATTATAACATGTTTTTTAACGACTACGGTTTGTTTTAAAAGGCTTGTAGAAGGTCATTATTTTAATATTTGACGCCTTCAAACAATTGATATAAGTAGTAAGTAAGTGATATAAAATATTCACGAAAAATACCAGATTTAAAGTTAGGATTTCCCATGAAAAAAATCTTCTTCAGAATCAGACTTATCTATGAAGTGTCCGAATCATAATATAAACAGTTCAATCATTTAGGGAATTTGTATCAACAAGATAAGATCATCCCTGTTTGAGCTCTGACACCTATTCTCTTATCTGAAGCTCCAGTATCGGCCAGCACACAGCCATAAATCATCCAGCATTTACCTGACAGTCTAGGACAATACATTCTCCAAGATTGTATATACTTGGTATGAAAATTAGGATCAATGTATTTGCATCACTATAGAACTAGAGTGAAGAATTCCGAACTATGTATAAGTTAGAAGAAGAAAATCTACAGAAAAAGACTCGATATCAATATTAATTTCAATATACATAGTTAAATGTCAGTCATGTATAATAATGAGGTCGTCTGTCTACTCCACAGTACTTGAAACTGAACCCGAGTTACTCCAGAGAGAACTCCCGTATATGTTATTTCATGGGTGATGGTAAAGCATTTTAAGTATCTCGCAAGATACAACAAGAATTCAGAGAACTGTTTCAATTGGAGTCATAATACATCATTTTTTTCCATTTGTCACAAGAAGTTATGTATACTGCTACTGGCAGTAAATTTGAACCTTTAATCATGATTAAACTCACATTCTACACTGGTATTGAAAAGTAATTATTAGCTAACATAGAATGTTTTCTGCCTATTATTTTGTCTTGTTAGTATATAATCCAATTTTTTACAATTTCTTTATGCCTATTATACTTTGTGAAAACCTTTACAGATGGGAAATCATTTTGTGATGTCTTCTGTAAAATTTTATTGAAAACAGAAAAACGCCAACATATGGCCAGTAACATATTCCAAGTTCAATAACACTAAGACAAAAACATTAACAAATAACAATAGACGGAAACTGATGACAAATAACAATGTGATTACGACCATTACGTCTTCTGCGTCATCGTGGACGTCCACCATGTAAACCTTGGTCAATCCAAGTAAGTAATCTCATGTTCTGATATGAGAACTAGTTATACAACAATGGAATCTTCAGGCATCAATAACGTCTAGCTTTCTATCGAAAAAGTAGAATGTTTCTCAATAAGATTACTTTGACGAGTCAAAAACATCCCCATAATTTTACATCAATTGACCAAGGTTTACGGGTTAATTTAAAAGCTAGCCTGACCATATCCATGATTTTATGATACAAATTATATATATATATATATTTATGTATGATATACATGGTAAATAACATTAAATGTGAAATTCCTTTATAAGTGTTTCCTGTTCTCATAAGCGGTTTGATAAATTAAGCTCTGCATGAAAACAAACAACAAATCAACCAAGAAAGGGACATTCACTGAATACGGCAAAAGTCTGTGGATTCAGACGTTAAACATGGAAACGTGTATTAAAGATTTCAAAAACGATTCGTCTAAATAATGTAAGAGAATTGTATCGGATGGCAATGTCTTTAAGATGTGTAAGAATTTGTTCATGCAAGAAACTTTATCAAAAGTGTATATATCACATATACTGGGGGTCGTAGTCCACATTGATACCACGTCTTGATAAAATCGCTCCCATAGCTTAGTCGAGAATATTACTACTGGATTCGAAAAAAAATGATGTGAGTCTGCTTACGTTTTATTGGTTATAACCATGATGTGACTGGACTAAGGATTGCCACAGCGTGATATCGCCATTATGGACGATCTAACTGTAACAACACGTAAAACGAGGAAATAGTACCAAGCCTCGCCACAAGACACATGTGTCCCCTGTAATTTCTAGCCAGACCACAGACATGTGATTACCAGTTTGTCCTGTTCCCATGACCTCTCAGAACATTGCCTCTAACATTAATATTCAAACAAAAAATGTAGTGGTTGTCGGACATGAGTAGGAGGTGTTCTGCCAGAATTGTGTCATACGTGTTATTAGCGACAGGACAATTGGTATGTAGTATTCCGTACCTCAGAAACACGGAACTCCCCCCAAAACCAAACTACCACTTACATGTATATTACGTGAGAATCATACAAGGGTTTCTGAGTTTGAAATTTTCTAAACTTTGATATCATATTTTCGTATTGTTGAAATTCCTGTTTTATGCAATCCTTAATTACAAGCCATCGATTCATGTGCTGCTTGGCTTCAAAACGGCGGTTGTATAGGAATAGAATGGCGAACCGTTCCAAATTTTTGTTGTGCAAATTATTCAAATTCCTGCAAACTTCAGTGCACATATACATAGTCTATTACTAGATGTAGTTTTAATATCAACTAACATTTTCTAAAACAGATATTGAATCAAACTTTGTCGTCAGTGAAATAAAGGGAATGAACGATACCTTTTACAAATACGAAATGAAATGAAATATGGCGACATTGACGTTATAAAGTGCAACCCGTAAATGAGCTACTTCACATCTCATATACAGTCCGATAAAATTTAAACTGAATACTTTTCACACCATCTATTCTAACTAGGACATAACAATTGAAATGAAGTCATATGTTGAAAATGACAAAAAACTAGTCCAAAATACGGATTATATTGCACCCGTCAAAAACCTCCTAGAAAACACCAACATAATAAAAATTCAAACTCAAATTCGATAAAAAAATACAGCAAATTATGAACAAAAGAAACATTTACACGGAGACACCCGAAAAGGTAAAAGGATAGTAAGGCCAGGTGTTCCGGAAGCGTAAGCGTCTTCTACTTCATCGACGACACCCGCCATGTATACATTGGTCAATACAAGTAAGTAATGTCACATTCTCAAAAGAGAATAATGTATACAACAACGGAACCATCAGACAAACTTACGAACATCAGACGTCCAGCTTCATGTCATACAAACTTGACGTTCATTTAATTCAGTACTGAAAAATGTTATTTCTGGGGAAATCATTTCCATATTTTCGAACCGTTATGATTTTCCTCAATCATCTCCTAGATGTTAACAATGTAGGGCCCTAGCATCAAGTTCAACAAGTGTGTGATTCAGACTTATTTATTTTCAAGCCCTTATCATCACTGACAAGTCCAAGGAGGTTGAAACAACAGTGTTTAATCCTTATTTAAAGCTAGGTTATTTTTTTTTGTATTGCATGTATCCTATCCTAAATTTGTATTTAAATGTGTTACTAATGCATGTGTCTTTTGTACAATCTTTGTTCAATCATTTATAAGCAACAAAAAAGGACTTGCCAAACCAATTTTTATTGATATTTTTGAATCAGCAATTTCATTTCAAATGCACTTCTACCTGCACAGTTAATAATTTTCAGATGTCCTTTGCTTTGTAAAAGTAACGACCAAACACGTATGGTGACCGTCGTTAATTACATCCTACCTATCGATACACCTGGCTGGAGTTATACCCGCAGATTCCTCACACCCGTATTTTTGTTATGATTTAATGTCAACGTGCTTTCAAGAAGACACAACACTATTGAATAGAGATTTCAGCAGTTTAGTCTTCTTTGTAATCATAAAAATCAATTTAGAGATTTAAACTGACCGAAGTGAGTCAACATATTTACTGAAATAGTTTAACGACTATCATTGAAGTCTTTAAGTCCCTTTTTTACTGAGATGATATCTTGCTAATGATTTACCTGTTGCTAGTTTCACGGTTTATGAGATATAAATTGAGCTCCAATAAGTAGTACCTAAGACCTGCCGTCCTTCTTGGACTATCATTAACCATGCCGGTCTGTCATTTACCTAGCAGGAAGACGTGCGCGAGAGGCGCAATCTGTCAATACTTAGGATGTTGATTCTTCTGCACCCGTTGAATTGTTTGTTTACAGTTAAATAACCCTTAATCAGACCCGTGGGACAGATAACCCTTGGTTGTAGATTTACACCTTGTTCTCTCTAACAATCGGGATACTCCTTTGTTACAGTATTTCATACCGTGCAGGACAAGTCGACAAGAGATTACCATCTAATCATCTACCCGCTGCCAATAATACTGTTGGAAATTTCAGGAGTTGTAAAATTATCTTTCACTTATAAAGGTACATACAACATCGGAACAGATATGTTATAATGGCCGAGACTCCCGACCGAGATCTTTCGGGGTATTTTACTCGACATCTTCACAGATTCACTTTAAACTTTAAACTAACGATGTATAAAGACATGGCTGCTTTATTGTAACAGCTTGATTTGACGACGTGGTAACAGCTAAAACATTTTACAAACATTACATGTCTTAGGTATGTAAATTTGTTACAAAATGTTCTAAAATACTCAAATTTCTTCATGTGAATAAAAAACATCATCAGTGATTTTGAAGTAAAAGAATAAACTCATTAGTAACATTGTACAGACTAAAAGTAACTCACAAACAATTAAACCACAGCGTCAAAACACAAACAACACAGCCTCAATAGTGTACAAACACAAAACAAACTGAAAAAATATAGACATGTCAACAAATTCAGAATCCGTACTCAAATTCAATAAAAGTAAGGCAAAGATTAACAAAAAAAAAAAAATAAAAAAAATATTTACACGAAGCCTCCCGAAAAAGTACAGGGATAATAAAACCAGGGCCCGTATTCATGAAACCATTCTCATGCTCAAGCACAGTTTTGTGCTCAAGCAAATTTTTTTTTTATAATTCACCAAAATAATATAAAATAATACAAATGTCAAATTTAAGCCTTGAATATAGCTTTGACTTGAAGTCCTTTCAAAATTGTCTGTAAATCTTCGGTAAAATAAGCCTTATTTATTAATCTTTAACTTTAACAAGACATAAGGCTTGAGCACAAAATTCCTGCTTGAGTATGAGAACGGTTTCGTGAATACAGGCCCAGATATTCCTTATCAATTCAAGAAAGTACTGTCACATTCTCAGATGAGAACATGGTAAACAGTAACACAACCAATTTACGAGCCCCGAACTCATCCAACACAAAAAATGCGCTATTTTACAATTAGTTCATTATAATAAACTTTCCTATCGTTTTTATCAACCTGCACCAACCAAAGCCATTTGTTGTGAGTTACATCAGGACCGCTATAGTGTAATCGATTTTAACAAACACGTTTAACTTCTTTATTTCGAAATATCGCAATCAGTAATCATCATGAAATTCAACGAAAATATCAAATACTCAGGCAAGGATAACAATATTGTAAATTAGTTTTGTAATAATTTGTCTGCTGAAATAAGACTGGTGTGTTTTATTTATCTTATTGTACAGGTATAACAAAATTACCGTTAAGATATGATATAAACATATGACCCATTTTTTCTGTAATCACACAGATTTATCAGAATCTCGTATCATCCGACTTTTAAGTGGATAAGCAGATTTCAAAGCGGATATGTGAGAGATTTTAATATCGTTTACTAAATTATATACATTAAGCTGTCTCTCAGGTGTGAAATCGCGTTCTTTTCATGAACCTAGGCGTAAAAAGGTGATTTGTCCAAAATATACACCTGGTTTCTTCAGCCATCTCATCAACATCTTTATCGGTCATTATCATCATCATTATCATCGCTGTCATCATCGGGGCCATTACAGTAGGACGTCTAAACTCCGTTTGATCTCTCAAACTTTCTTACTTGTGTACAACTAAGAGCAAATTGACTCAATAAATCGAAGATCGTCCTGAAATTTAATAGAAAAACATAAAAATATTTCATCAAAATACATGCAACTTTGGTTTGATTTTACAGTTAACCGCTGTTTTATCCTCTATGATATAAAAATATAAAGACTATTTCAGCAGGAGTTTTATGGACCAGTGCCTTAATGCATCAGATTGTGGAAATGGACAATTTATCAATAAAATGGAGAATAGATATGGCCATTAACGCCGATCCCCTTTGAAGTATTTGGATACCTAACACAAGGAACAACCAAGCCTGTATTACAGAGATGAGGCCATGAGGATATTGATGTTGTGTGAAGGACTGTGGTGGATCCTTGGTTTCGATAGCACTTTAAATTTTTTTTTTCACTTTTCCTATAACAGAATATTTTTTCAAATAAAATTTTATCATCAAAACCTTGTTAACATTATGTGTTACATACTTGAACTTTGTTTATCGTGTTTTTTCTCTTAAAACTATAGTCAACTCTGATTGCAAAGAATACAAAATTCTTTAATGTCCAAAGTGCTTTTTTGGTGTTTGTCATATGCAGGTGCGAAGTGTTAAATTAACTCCTATTAATTTTGTATAAATTATCTACCACGTTGCATATTACACATCAAATATAAGAAACATAGCTTAGTATCCGCGTCCCTCTCGTGTACACCCTCAAACCAATACGTGACCCGTTCATACCATTATTTCCTCCGGTGATTTTTTGTCAAAACATCCGTTCATTTCCTGCTACTAATGGGAATGTTGCCTCTCAATTGCTCTTCTAACGCCTTTAAGTTATGTTTTTAATAGTCGTTTTGTATTTTTACATCGGCCAGCTATTCTTTGGCATCGTTTATCGACATATTACCACCGCGCACGTGCCTAGTGAGGTAATAACTTTTTTGATTGATGGATATGAGACAGATATGATATTTCTTCTCATCATGTTTAATGCGTATCACCTCGTACATGTACGTGACCTCTTAAAATCTCTATATCATCAACAGGTGTTAGCGTGATTTAGTTAAACCAAAGAAATACAATATGTATTCAATATGGCCGATAATGGCACGAATTTCAAATTTGCGAGAACTGTAACAGTTGAAATTATTGTCATCACTTTTACTTTCTAAAATAGATATATAAATTACGATAGATAAATAATGTTTTAGGTTTCAGTGATTCTATGTGTCACCCACGTCGTTATGGTCAGTATGTACTGCTAGAGATGTTTGAGCTGATGGTATAAGAACGTGACTTGTACAAACTAAGTAGCACCTCTACATCCGCACGTGTCTTTATCAATACTTTTTTTTTTGAAGATTCAAGCGTGAAATTTCATTGACCATACTTTTAAATCCTTCAGTTTGTACTAGTCAGGCTTTCTTCTCACGAAACCAATGGCAGTCTTGTATCATCTTTCTATTGTTCAAAGCATATACAAGAAAAATTAAACTTTTTCTCCACGTTAAGTATTAAAATGTAATTTTACATACACACGAACACAAATATCTGTGTGTGACTGACGCATTCATCTCCAACGTGTGTCGTTCTGTAAGCGCATTCATGTAATGGGTTCATCGCCATAAACATAAGTTATAAAAGATAACGATATTCAAAGGTCTGAATTTCATTTTCAATTACAAGCGTTTAAAATTCTCGTGAATATATCAAATTTGTTAGTTATTAGGCCTCGCGTTAAAACGAAGAAAGACTTTACAAAGTGATGATAATGTTTAATACAACTCCCCAAATTGATTTGGCGTCAAAAAGATTGTTTCCCGACATTGTATCATGTCTACATGTCTGAGAATGCTGACATGTTTATCACGTGACCAATAAAAATACAGTCGGGAGATAAAGCACGTGAGGAGATTAAAATCGCTTCTATTTTAAATACAAATTTCACCATGACTGTTTGTGTCATTCTTATCTCAAGCTATTTAATTTACTTAAATTTTAGCATTAAAATGACACTAAAAACACCTTTTTGTAATACAATGTTCACTTTTAAGATTTAAGGGTGCGGAGGATATTTTGTCAATGTAACAAATCTGCCTACACTCTTGAATACGTCTGATACCCTGCCAATGAGTACGATATAATTCTATAGGTGCGCTCATTTTTTTTTATTCAAAACGTTTTCTGTAACTGTATATGCAAAAACGGGCGCAGGAACCTCTTGTTTTAGTGTCACTGAGAACTTTCCCAGGCTTTCGTATCACTGATCACTAAAAATGTAAAATTTCTGGCGTGATTTAAGACAAAGTCCTCATTGTCCAGCTATGTGACAAGGTCTCGAATAGAGGTCTTATAACACAACCAATTGAAGATTTGAGTGTGATGTTTCTACACATCAAAATCATATTGTTGACAGGGAAAATTCCAAACTATTCGACAGGGAAAAAAACCTATTTAGACGGTTAATTAAGGAATCCATCTTGATACGCCGCAACGGGTCAGTACTTTATAGGGACGAGTGGGGCCATAGACTCTCGCACACCTATGACTAAGTGTTAAAGAAAGGGAAGTCGAATTGACTACAGTACATGGTTATCATCTGATATATATTTTTTGGCCTATAACATGTTACCATCTCGTTTTTTCGACCTTTGCGTACAAAGGATTATAATGCAGCCGAAAAAGTTGGTCGATTCTTTACCAGAACTAGTAACTGAACTGGTCATTTGTCAGATGAAGGTGACAGTGTAGTCATCGAAACATCACACTCTAATCTTCTACTGGTTGTTATAAGATGAAGGTGACCGTGTAGTCATCGAAACATCACACTCTAATTTTCTACTGGTTGTGTTATAATAATTCCTATTCTATTGACCTGAAAATTTTTTCAAAAATATGTGACGAGGAACATTAATATAAGAAAGTTGTTTACAGTCATTTATTTGTGGTCATTGCAGCTAAAGTTATTTATTTCCTCTGTACCTCTCAGTAACCACTTTTCGATTGCAGATTTATGGAGCAGGAGTTCAAAGCAGATAATTCCTAAATCATATTTCTGTTCGATGTATAACATAATGTTATATTGATGTTATCAATAGACTCTGTAATGATGTTTTTTCAGGCTTCTCAATTATTCATATCTAACGATGTAATCCTGCCACTTCAAGTTTGCATGAATAGACTTTCTACCATTCCCTATATTGAATGATGAAGTCATTACGTGATACATGGCCAATATCTAAAGTATTATGAAGACACTCCCGACCAACACACAGTTATACTTGGTCTATAATTATCTGAGAAGACGTCTCTTTAAATATGTTTCTATGACAGTTCTCACCATGTCTAAAACAGGGAATCAGTTGTTGGAATTCGCGCGTCTCACCTCCGTATGAAATAGTACAGAGGAAACATATGTTTAGAAACTAACCCTATTTTAATGGTTGGTCTATCAATACCGTCATTGATACCAATATTTGTTTTTCATTTCAGGGATTTGATGACTGTTCGATGATGCCACTGTACAAAATGCTCTCGTCTTTATATGCCTGTTTCCCTTTCTCACCAAAGTAAACATCATTACCCGATCGAAAACATCTTCCTATTGTGGCAGATTTGTGTTGTACATTTTTCAAAGCTGTTCATAACATCAATGTAAAGCGGATGGGCGACACCCAGCTGACAGTGACTTACACCAAAATGATTGACTTTGAATCGTGAATTAACTTTTCACATATAAACTCAATGAACGATCTTTCAAACTTGATAGTTTAGTTTCCATTATAATCACACCAATTATCTTTCCTTGTTTACGTTCAAATATTTGATGGGCATTCTGACCAGAGTTTGTATTTACATTTCGGATGGGATCTTTGAAAAGGAAGTAGTGTTACACAGGCGTTCAATGTTTACTCGCCTCTCAAGCGAATTAATTTGTCACGTGCACGGTTCAGTGTACACAAATTGTGTTTATCCTTCAACTGACCTAAGAATGCAGTGCAACTTGACCGCTATAATCCCAGGGCCAACAGAACAAAAGGTTTGCACCTGAGAATTGCAATACGATCATCTCCAGTCATAAACGATTCTAGATCAGTTCCAGATTCTTTCAATTTGTTGGCAATATCACAAACAAAATACATTAACCAAATCTGAATGGGGAAATTGGATTAGATCGTTAAGCGACTGAAGTGTCTTAATACTTGGTTTACGGATCATCCTGACTTATTGGCATTACGATCTAACTGTGTACACGTACATATCATATGTCGTATTTATTCAATGTGTTCTACAACAATAAAAACTAGGTGCTTTCTTTCTTTTTCACTTTATCCAGCAAAGAGGGGGTGTGAGAACAAACAAAAAAAAACCAGCTGCAACAAAAATCATTTTTGGATGTGATAATTCATCTTACCTGTAAGAACACTTTCTAGTATAAGTTATTGTTGTTGGTTTCGCTTGAGGTAAATATCGCGAAAAGCGGTAGATGTGTAATATTCTATTGTGATTTCTGCATCTGGTGTTTATATACGATGAAAAAGGTCAAATAATTTCTTGTTGTTGGGTCCAGGTCCATCATCTCAAAAAATAGCAAACTGAAATCTAAAGTGAAAACAAACAAATGTCAATGTTCCTGAACCCTTAATTTAAATCCACACTTCAAGATTTGCGTAACAGGTATAACATGGTGCCGGCAGATAAGGTTTCCAGTATCTTCATCTTTGTCTACAAACCTTATTACATTTCCTGTACACAAAAAGACCTAGCCTTGCTTGATAACGAACATCACCTACAAATTATTCAAACTTTCCAAAGAAGAAATACTGTCTAATCATGGTCCAGTATTACAATAATTTAGATTGCAAAATAATAAGGATACGGACCTCCCTCGTGTATACTAGATGCCTTAACTTCGCAGGAATTCGTATAAACAACGTTTATTGCTGGCTTGTCAATCTGTTCAACGAAACGTTTATCAAAAACATTAATACTATTCTTAGTACTAGCAAATCTAGGTTACAGACTCATTGTGATACAGTCTACTTAGGAGGTAAAATTAGCACCATATGGATTGTAAAAATCACCAAAGAGCTTTTGACCAGTCGTCAAGATCATCTTCTATTTATTTTATAACAACATTTGATTTTTCTCTCGGTAAACCACCACAACACCCTGGCTAACTGTGTCCCTCTGTTGGCTGACTTGTTTTTGTTTTCTTATAACGCCTAATTCAATGACGAGTTTATCAAAACATGCCACAAAGAGGTTGTTAAGTCGTTCAATTTAACTTTCACTATTGATGACGTCTTGTCTTTATATATCAAGAGATTAATTGACCACTTCCTCGTATATACCAACCAAACCTTGAAATCAAGGACAAGACGGACGCACTTACATCAACCGTTCATTTCGATCTATTCCCTCAAGAAACAGGAAAAAAACAAACAAAAATTAAAGATGAAGCGTGATGATTTCAATCTCCTTATTGTGATTTTTCCACTTTGGGATAGCAACAGCCATGCATCCCCAGCCTATGCCAACCTAACGTCGGGATGTTTTACTATTATTGTGATTTCATAGAGAAGTCCTCTACATGAATTTGGACATGTTTGATGCTCGTAAGTTTGCCTGTATTTTTCATTGTCGTATACCTTGTTCTTATTTGAGAACGTGGCATTACTTACTTGGAATTACTAAGATTTACATTGCTGGTGTTGACGATGAAATCGGAAAAGCTTACTCTTCAGGAACGCCTGTTCTTATTCAAGAGTCTGTATATATTTTGTTACTATTTTGTCCAAGTTTTTTTTTATTTTGAGCTATATTATGAATACTTTGATATTTTGTTTTTTTTCAAGACATCATCAATATTTCTAAAAATGAAATGCGAGGACTGACGAGATCTCTGCGATAAATAGTGATATGGTAATCGATTCATTCTTCTGAGAATGATACAAAAAACAGTCCGACAAGAAAGAGGCTTAGTTTGTTCGCCTGGGATGGTTATACGAAAAGGGTTTTGGAAGATCAGTATACTTATCTAAGTTATAAGATAATGTGTACTTTGGCTATTAAGCTCGTTTTTATCCATAGAAGGGGCATAGTAATAGTGTTTCAGGAAAAGGAACAACATATGACGCACCTTATCTGCAAACACATCGACATATCTACTATTATGACGTGTTTCTTTTTTCTGACATCAGGATCGAGGAATATATTCTCATGTTAAGTTTTCATCTAAGATTTAAAACTACTAATTCTGTTAGTAATGATCAACTGGACAGATTTAATGCAAACTGAATAAGTAGCCAACTCACAATGCCTTCTTTCTCATTTTGAGAAGATGTGCGTAGTGGTTGTCGCCTATGAAGCATAAGATGCTTACCCTTCTGGAACGCCTTATCTTTTCTCCTTGTGCTTCTTCATGATTCTCCTCTAAATCTTTCTTTTGACCTTATTTTGCCCTCGTTTCGTCGACTTCAGATTTAGTTCAGCGTCTTTATCACATAGATAATATCTCATTTTCTACACACAAAGATGGATGTGCCTGGTTGAGGTATTGATGGTAGTAAAAAATTAACATAAAGAGATAATGTGTAAATAAGCTTTAACTAGTTTAAAAACTAAAACAAATTAATTAATGATTATCGAATAAAACTTACATAATAAGTATTGTAATCAAAGAAGAGAAAGGGCACTGTTTTACAGAAGTACCAACAGAGTAAGGACGAGTTAGTCAACTATTATTATATAGTATGTAGTATGCAAAAGTATATTCATCTACTGACAAAAACTGCCACTACCGCCGCCGACAAGGGGTACATTCATGTCAGTCATGTACCTTACAAACATCTACATGTTTACAGGGCGTACAACACAGGGGACTACACAGGTGACACGGTAATATTGATATCTGAACTACTTAGACGAGTGTGAACAAAGGCCGGATACCAAAGCATCGAGATTTGATACGTGACGGTAACATTATATCGAAACGCGATACTTTTTTATAAGATCATGTATCCCACAAACATTCGATACGGAGTATAAAATTGTCTTGTCATGATCAGATCGTTTTTAAAACAAACCTTGATTACAGACCATTACATATCGCTTGATAGACAAAATATTTCTGGCCAATTTTCTATCAAACGCGTGTTGATTTATAGTCTAAAATCTAGCGGTGATTCAGGACCGTAGTTATTGAACACATCCACTCCGTGTTCATGTTTGATTTTAACGGGATATACGGTCAATGTTTGATAAATTTGTCGTAGTAAAACGAAAATCATCACGTGAACAAATTGTTCTGCATATCAATAACTCTAGTTTCACTTTATGTTCATTTCATTTTTATTTATTAAATTTGAAATAAACTCACAACGGTATCAGTGATATTTCTGAAATAGATAGATGTCTGATGATATCGATAACAGTCATTCATTAATGTAAAAGTTTATCAAATAACTCTACTTTGCCATAATTGTAGTAAAAAGTATACAAATCAATATTTTATATCACGGAATGAGATAATAACACAGAAATCATCCTTCAGAAATGACAAAGAGAAATAATGAGCAAGAACTGGAAAATTAGACAAAGAAACGAGTCTAGAAAGTAGAGATATTTTTGTAAGGTACAACAGTCCCTACATTAGTAATACAATTTAATATTGAATTCCTCGAATGTATTCCTAGTGGGTCGGTACCCTGTCTTTAGCATTCCAGTGATTTTAATGCCTTCTGCAAAAATGTGTATCAAGTTCAAAATATTTTTGAACTGACAGTCAAATATGTTGCTGTAGTAAACAATAGGTTTGCTCGCTGTCGATATAATGTGAACGAGTTTGGTGTTTTGCTTAGTATTTTCCACAGTGTATTGCAGTATGATAGCACTACAAAGTCGGCGTTAGTTCCGCTCTTTCACAAGGAGACTTACAAGAACATATCACAGCCTTATATTTAAAACATGCACTCTTGAACAAACATAGGGACGCCGTCTTATCAAATGCCCTGCAGGTAGACCGTAAGAATTGCACCTGCTGAGATCGACTATTTTTCCATCCGAACACCTCACTTGACAACGTCTCACTTTCAACCCGTTTGTTGAGTGTTTGCCGACTCGAGGAAATTCTAACCAGACTTTAACACTGTTAATTCACTGCACTCGGCTTTACATTAAGCTGTAAGGTATGTGGTACCTGTAAGGACTGGTAAGTTTGTTGAAATTATTGCCTGTCCATATCACGATATTTCAGTGTGATAACTCTATACAAACGTCCATCAGTAGCCCCATCATCAATTTACGCCGTTTAAAAACAGTTTGCCATAAACGGAATTTGAGTCTTGGTTGTGAACGTACTAGCATACCAGAATTCTATCTCTCTTTATATGCCCAATAGCTAATGATTTTAGATGGACTTTATATTTGTGACATACTGGAATACATATTTTCCAGTGACATTGACGTTGCTGGTATATCAGTAGATACTGGTTCACATTTCCAGTATTTTGCTTAGCGATTAGGAAAGTTCGTAGAAGTAAATCTGAAGATTGTGCTCAATTCACAAACGTCAAATTGTTTACAATGTAAGTAAGATGCAGTAACAATGCCCGGGGAGGTTATAACAGAGCTACTGAGTTTACGTATGGAACTCGGATGGAAGTAATATTTATAGTCATGCTAATGTTGAAAACACAATTCGTTAAACTGTTACACACGGGTTCTGATCACATGAAATCTCTTTGTAAATAAGTATCGTACGGAACATCTTTGTCATGGTTTACCAGGGATCGGTATTTGGACAAAACTTTCTGATGATGACGATGTTTGATTGTTGTACGTGTTGATTAAATGTGTAAAAGTAGAAGATCTCATCTAAAAAATATCGGATTGATTTTGTCAGAAAATAAGCAAAGCAGTTATTTTATTACGAGTTGTTCCCCTTCGATTACGGCTGTATCAGTCACAGAACCACATGATCTACAACTTCCGGTAATCTTTTTTCATTAAAGGCAAATTTTATGTTTTTCATACCCCGAGCCTTACATAAAATACATAACCATTTTAATTTCTTGCGGAAATATAAAATCTGAACGTATTTCATTTCGGAGTTAATAGTTTTTAAAGAAGTAACTAAGCTTATCTATCAATCGGTGACTACTTAGTTTCATAACTTTATTTACAAAACACCTGTTGATAGCGATATTTTGACTCGTTTTTATTATGATATTCAATAACAAATTTAATGACTCTTTATCCAAAACTCAACTTGAACACTGGAGTCGATAGCCATGCCATTCTGTTCTTATCGTTGCCCCCGCCGTTCCTCGGGCGTACACCACGAATCCATTGTAAATGTATCTCCTATAGGCACGCTTGCGTCACGAGACGAGGTCAGAGATCAGTTTTGGCTGAATACCACGTGACATACTGATGTCGTGGGAAAGGAGCCCATATTTCTGACCCGGAACCCTTCGATACACTTTTGCAATTCAACAGACGAATTGATTTAAATCAGTCATGCACACACGTCAGTTGAGAGGGTCTGTGTATGAAGTTTCAGGAAAACTTGATAACTCAATTACAACATATCTGATATTTCTTCTGTGGTGGTAAACGCCGATAAAACGCCATGAAATAAGGTTGTGTATGGCGTTAAAGAAATTAACTTTCATTAGTCGTTTTAAATTGGCGTTGGGATATCGGAGCTGTATAGAGTCGCTTACACAAGCAAGCCACGTACATCTACTTATTTCTTTTGGGTGTAATTCGTTCTAAGTTGTTTACTTGTAAAACGATAGAGGCGTACAAGAAGTACCTAGCTTGCAAGGCGTACGTATATATCCTGGGTTTGGTGTTATAAAAACTATTATCAATGATCTCTCCTGCCATCTAAAATCAGCGTAATTGGTACAAGATTGGGCTTCTTGTGGTGTTTCACGGAGCAGACCGTAATAATTTGAATATCTAACGAGCGATATGTAATCAACCTGTTGTGGGAGAGAGAAAGGAGCTGCTCACACAAATTTTATCTCTCCGTAACGTGTAGCACGCGCGCGACTCGTGATCCTGACAATTTGATGAAAGTACGCGCGCCGTATAATCACAGCAACACGCACTTGTTGCAGCTTTGTGTACTGAACATAACATATTGTAATGAGTTGTTCTGATATTGCTATGGTCTGCTCGACTTATCATCGTATTGTGATCATGATGCCTAGCAGAAATCCTGCTTTTGTATAACGTATCGGACTGTCACGAATGGTAAACAATAAAATATAGGACGAAAGAGCTGCGAAAGATTCCATAACTCAGACGGAATTGATTTGCTACAACTGTATCACTTTTTTTACATGTCATATTTCAGATATTCTCCAAGATCTTTGGTCCACGCTGGGCGAGAACACTTTTTTATAACCTATCATCTGTCCTTAATATTGTGTGAAATAGTAGTTTTCTTAAAATGCTAATAAAATCGTGAACAAAATTTAAGATATTTGCTCCTGTTTGAAGCGAGTTCAATCGTTGCTGGTGTTTAAAACATTATAAACTGTATATGAATGTGTAATGTTTAATTCGCTTCTGATAGACATTAGCTTACAGAAACGATCTCCGCTGTAAAAGCTCTTGCGCAAAATGAAATGTAGCTTCGACTTTGGTTTTGATTAATTGTGTAATAACGAATGCCCGATGGTATTTGCACACGCGTACGCATGTCTTTGTTCCCTTTCATACACGTAACGACGTTTCATATGTAACAGATATGGTACTGTAATCAGAGAGTTACTCTAGGGTTTCTCACGGGACAACAGGACATGTGTACCCATTAGTCAGGAAATATTAGTACAGTGATGTTCCCAGCTCTCAACCTTAACCGCTGTATCTGTTAATCGTCTGTTTTCTCATATATTCATCAAAATTATTTCGTGTCTAGTCGGTTTCAGTTGTCAAAGTTTATGAAAGAAATATTATATTTCAGTCACACCTATTAACAGGTGACATTCTCAGCTAATCTTTTACATCATTTCATCCTAATGATGAACATGTTCTTGATCTGTGCGGTGTAAAAGATTAACAACCCTAAGAGACCAACTCTGTATTTCTTCTTGTTTTTAAACTGCTTTGTCCGTCGCATGTGTTAGGTAATAGAGTACAGCGGTCTAAAGACCAACATAACTTTGATGTAGAGGAAACGCTGGATGTTGTTATAGGACCTGGTGTCACATTACTTTGGACTTGTGAGGATATCTTACAATATAAGCACATCGCTGTAGTTGTCTGTGTCACATAACCATGGACTTTTGTAGTATTTGAAACCTTGTATATTCTTTTAAATGCCTGTTTAACATCCTGGTGCACTTTAGAAGTTTTGAAAACTTTATAAAAGATTCTTGATGTTTACATCAGGGCATGTTATTGATAGACAAATTGTATCGTTTGTCATACGGGTTTATAATCAATTTTGATGTCATGACATAATGGTGATGGATACGCTGATAACGTGTTTGGGTGTGTTATATCCACACTGAGCTACCTTACATATATATCAGAAAAAAAAACAGATATTCTGTAGCATTGATAACAAATAAAGGCAAGTCAATAATTCATTTAAATAACAAATTTAATAATTGGAATAAAAAATATTCAAAATTCAACAAATAGAACAACACAGAATAGCACTAGTATCAATTTAGCAGCTATTCCTAGTAATGTTTGGAATAGTTTCTCCTTTATCACACGAGTCTGTCTTACAGCGTAAAGGTCTATGGAAGCACTTTGGTTTGCCCTGAGTTTGTCATTAGTTTATCTCACACATTTAGTCTCATTTTCGCACAACACATATCCCTCGAAGTTCACCAAGGCCTCCAAAGCCTTTCATTGTACACGTTAGAATCTTGGCAATCGACATGTCCCATGTTTAACAATTGCGCTTGCTTGGACATTAAAGAGTAATCCTGATTGTCTTTAGCATAAATGTTTTCCTTGTTTTTGTTTGGCGATGGTGTGTTTGACTGCTGGGAAGGCACTTGAACTGTAAACACAGGGAGAGCGGTAGTGGACGGTGAAGTATGGTTGTCATTTACTGGTCCCACGTACACAGCCACAGGGCCATTGTAAAGATTTCCTGGAAGAATTTGGAAGGAACCGGAAAGTTGTGTTTTTTTGTCCGTATTTACTGGAGCGTTAATGTTCACGAATGTGGGAGAAGACTGATTCTGCACGTTCTGAGGGGCGGTCTGATGTTGTGACACATTTCCAGGCATAAGCAGACACGTACTTTGTTTGACAGGTGAGGAAGAGTTCATGTTAAAGCTGCACGTGCTACTATTACTGCTAAAGCTGTTGTTCTGTGCGTGCTGCTGTGTAGGAATTTGAACACTAAGTGGCTGCATATTCTGATGTTGTGGCTGAGGATGGACCACCTTTGGCTGGGATACAGGTGTTATCTGTACAGGTGTAACCTGTTGTTGTTGTTGCTGCTGCTGCTGCTGCTGCTGCGACTGGACATGTCCATTAACAGATGGAACCACTCCAGATAGGTGGTTCATGATTCTTGATCGCATATCATCATTGACGCTCTGCGATGTGTTCAGGTACTTCACAACTTCTCCCGCGCATTCTTTGAATCCTGCTCGGTATTTTGACACAACATTGGGGTCTGAAGCAAGAGCTGTAGACATCTGTTGCCTCTGCAGATTTCTGAGATGTTTAACCGTCATTTCCAATATATCAGCCTTTTCTAGTTTGGAATATTGAGAGCTCTGAAAAATAGAAAATAATGAAAATAAATATATGGAACGATAATTGAATCAATGGTAGCATTATACTAATTATAGAATGAGATGGCAACCTGATAACATTAACAATGGTAACAGTTCGCTTTATATCATATATCACCAACTGTATGTAAATGTGCTAAGATGTTTTTGAATAAACGGATCCATAGTCAAACTTGTTGTTCTTTGTTCAGCAATTTCAAATCGAAATCCCATCACCCCGAACAGAGTTAACGGTCACAGGTATCACCTGTTCTTGTATATATTGTGACGTCGATCCAGTGTTCAACCGACCGTGTATTAACATATGTGCACGAGCCGAGACAACAAGATACCGCTAACTCATCCTACACTTTGTCGCCTATCGATTGTCTAAACATATCTATGTCCTATTCACCGCCCTCTTTGCACTTTAACATTAAATATAATCTTGTATGCTTATATTGATTTGTGAGTATCTATCTATTACGTGTTGAAAGATGGCATGTGTGTGATATCGATCCTAGTGATAAGTGTTCAATCAGAATTCAATAACTCCCGGGGTCTTCGTCCCCTAGTCCACTATTATATCTAATACACTATGACGAAGCACAGTATTACGTATATCATGTTACATGATTTCTGCCCCGAGCCAAAAACAATATCAGTATGACGTATTATCACTGTTGTAATGATATCGTGACACTTACATCTTTTCGCATAGCTTCTAGCACCAACGTCTTCAGCTGAGACAGACAACTGTTGATCCTTGCTCTCCTTTTCTTTTCCATTATTGGTTTGTTGCTCTGGAAAATCAAGTCAACAAATAATTAAAATAGGAATAAAATTTGAAAATAAAATTCAATTATTAAAAGAAATTAAAAACTATTACATTGATATATCAATGGCTCTTTTAATTTCTCTAAATATAACTTACCTTTCGAAGAGAAGCTTTCTTTTCCTTCGTTGTATGACCACACTCCATATTTTGTAACGACATAGTGTTGATATCAAATATAAATCCAAGTAAGGTGTTTGCGGTACGAAGATAAAATTTAAACTGCTTTGCTTCAGTCTATCCAAGGATATATAGGCCTACTCAGATGTCTAATGTCAGATCTGCTGGTATGTTTGTTGCCCTTTCCCACGGTAAAAATCCTTCACTTCCGACCAATCAAAACACACGACCGCCACAATCCACCACATGTATCCAATCAGATACCGAGATAGGTATATCGGCGCGCTTGGTCTCGTGGCTGCAAGCATTCCATTGGTTTCAGGCAGGTGGTTGGATTTGTCACGTTGCCTCGCTGTCAATCATAGTGTTTGCCATTTGTTAACTAAATAGGTCCACGTGCCACACTGATTATCTGCTGGTTTTGTGAAAGTGTGGGAAAACCCCGCCTACTTTGGTACGTCTAAATGCTTGAATGACTATGTAAACACGCATACCGATAAGCGGCCGGATTCACAAAGAGTGTATAAAATGTATCATGAAGGCCTTATCGCCAACCCGGCCTTATGTGTGCAGGAATGTCATCCATTGTACCAGCTCGTGGGAAAATGCCTCGAGACGACAGAAAAAGAATGTGATTTGGTTGAATGTTTAAAAGTGATACCAACCGCCATAGGTCAAAGTTTAAAAGAACTATCCTGTGTTAACATCTGCTTCCGTAGTACGAGACATTGTCATATTCATATTAATCAGAATCCGTGTAGGTGTATCCGTGTGTGTATTCAACTCACACGAGAGCACGTAAGGACTAGGTACGCAGGCGAATATTAATTAACATGTTTATACATGATTAGTTAATATATACATACATATGTACATATAAGATAAACGATATAGATAGAAAACTGAAGGACATCATCATTCGTACGACTTTTTAAAATTTATCTAGCGATCGTCAACACATTAACCCGTCAACGCTTATAACGATAAGAAGTTTCAAATAGGACAACAAACACAATACTTTATGGCGAAACGTTATTAATTCAACGAAAAGTTGATGTTCTAAACACATTTTTAAGTCGCCAAAATAAACATCTGTCTTTATCTCTGCATCGGCATTGATTATCATTAATTAAAGCTAGGCAAAATATAAGAATTTCATTTGTCTGGCTACTATTGATTACATGAACATAACCCAGCGTACTTTATGAACTTCAAAATTGTCATAAATATACATCGGTAGTTAAAGATAAAATGAGAAATAGAACTGATCATTTTCAGACACTTTTTGGCATCAAGCTAACTCAAGAACACTATGAGAAATTACAGCAGTGGTAACAACAGCAATAAACAGTTATCAACATTATGAATTATTTCTAACAAAAGATAAATAATTTTGGGCACTTTTGAAATTGTTACAGAGATTAAACAGTTATACACAGTATGACAATGTAGAGCTAACGGCGCCGGACCGCCCACAGGAAGTATACCACATCACTCGTCACCATCCATCAATGTGTCCCGCTGCTATTGTTGCCCACACTGGCACCGTGACCTGTAAATAACCGCCAAACATAAAAAAGTCCTCGTGGCACCATGACACAACAAACCGGATACATGATAACAGAGCCTTAGATTGATGTTCACGGCGCAGATATAATTATGAAGTAGAAGTTTTCCTTATTCTTTGACAAGTATTTGTGTTATAACGCGTATCCGAATTTATTTTAGTATTAGTTCTACAGGTTAGGCTAACAATTTTTACAATATTACGTTACCTGTTTTACCTGTAACATAACGTTGTAAGATTGTTTCATGTTTTATATCAGGGATAAAAATTAAATTATCTGATGATACAAAATGTATTTTTCATTTCGAATAACAAATTTGTTAAATGGCTATGTTGAATAAGATTCTACAGCTGCATTCACTTACAAATTATAGGGCTATGTAACATGATCGTGTAAGGGTATACATGTTCTGCTTTGGCTTATTACTAGTAGACATTCATCTCCCTACCGATTTGTCATTGTTTTAAACCTAAAACAATTCAGTTTCAGGTGCTGAATACTCGTGAGGGTGTCAGGTGTTTCTTTTGTTAGCTAAATGGTTATCTTTCGAGAACGGCGATACAGCAGAGGACGCTTACCCTTCCGAATAACCTGGTCTTGTTTTCTGTAAGCCAGTTTTTGAAATCTCCATGTGAATCTTTTGATCATTTCATGCTCTGCATTCATCGAATTTGACATTGATTTAGGATTCTAGTGAATTATGGGCATTTTCTCAAACGTCATACTTTAACGTCCTGAACACGGTTTCCGATGCTGAAGATTTCAAAAGCCTTTGTGTTTACATACCTACCAGCAAACTGTATATTTGTTTATATGCCAAACGCATTAACATTTTAAGCTTTTGGTTGCACTAAGAAATGGGAAATTTGCGAATTGTATGAAGATATTTGCATGTAAGTTGATATTACATTAGGAATGAAGCATATTTGTGTCGGGAAATGAAATGATATGAATCCGAGATTAAACCTGAAAAGTACTTCCGAGATATTTTGTTCTTAATTTTGTGATTTATTTTCTGTGTTTTCTATAGATGAAAAGTTAACAAAATTTCAATGTTTTACACAAAGTCTGTCTCTTGTTATATGTTTATCTGGGATATATATAGAATAATAATGTATCAGCTTTAAATCCACAGTAGAAATTCATATTTTGTGAAAACATTACGACAGATACACAGTAAAGAGAACATAACTCGGTCGTCATGGAAACTAGAATCATTGAGAAGACAAGAGTACTGGACATCAAATATGTTTAACGTTTTCCAATTTGCAGAAGTATATTACACATCTAGTAGAAATACAGACGTTCAACATATAAAACAGGAACGAATGTATCAAACTGTTCTTTACTTATCTGTGAAACAATGGATGGTGTGACAGTTATATATATATAGGGCTGCATTATGCGTCTAGTTTCGCTCACAACGAGCATTTCGATTTCTTTTATTCATTAAAGTTAGATTCGTATACATAAATACAGATTGACATTAAACATACAAAGATGTTTCGCAACATTAAACTTTATATGGTTCTGTGTATAACTTAGATAAAGAGGGGAGGTAACTTTCTCACGCTCGTTTCGTTCTGATCATCGAGCTGTGACTACATAGATCACCTTACATCTACATAAGGATTTATCACGCACGCGTCTTCATACAAATTACCGAGCACATCTGCTTTTAATATCCCGATATTAAAAAATCGTTCACAACATCTCTAGCAATAAATTATAGTTTCATAATAGATAAAAAGTATGAGAACATACGTACCTCTAGTTGTTCTGTACTGTATCAAAACGTTCTGATGACTTCCGCTACCTGTTATTAACCTTTGACTTATTGGATCTATATTTTAGTGTGATTATATTAAGTTATCATACTGGTATATGTAATATAAATATTTGTTTTGATTATGATTTCTACACAAAAACTCGTATAACTTTCCTAACATAAATCATCATGCCCGGGTAAAGAAAGTGTGAATATACAGCGAATTACCCATAAAATGTTAACATTCAGTATATTTTTTGTTCTATTTAACATAGTTTATCACGTTAAATTGATAATTATTTTTCTGATAATAAAAGTAACACGAGAATATCAATTGTAAATTAAATCGTTTTTAAAAATTCAAAATCGATTAAGAAGTAAGCAAATATACGGACACTCTTGAAAATGTACATGGGTGATTAGTCTAGCTGTTTAAAACCAGGATCTCCTCTTGTGTCAGTTAAACCATAAAGTATCGTATCGCAATTAACTCGAACACATTATTACAGTAGTGGTGGTAACATATAAAATTCTCAAAATGAGAGCCGTGTTAACAATGACATAACTTTAATAACAAAGTGCATTGAACATATCAAACTTACTGTCACAATAGAAAATACGCTATGAGATAATGATGGTGACTGAAAAGTATCGTTTTCATTAACCTTCCTCTGTAAACAATATGTGTTGTGAATGTGCAGTCGGATGGGCGTCTTTTATTTTCAAAACATGGTGATATTAGGAACACAAAACTGTGAATACTGAATCACAGAAAATTCACAATAAGTCGAATTTAATCATCAATCTTAACTTTATGGATAAACTTTAATCATTTTTATGATATATCGCCAGGAATGGATGGGGTCAGTTAGGATCGATGACATGAAGAATTATTGAAGTTAATTTTTATAATCTAATCAAAGATAGAAATATTTTTTGCATTGATAAGGGATTCTTTTTCTTTGTGTTTTTTTTCATAAAGGATGGTTTTTCCCCCTATATTTCGTTTTACATTGAAATATGATGTTATAATACATACGACTTAGTATAGTAACGTATCGATGAAATGCTTCATCGCAAACGCAGTATCAGTGTCAGATTGTTTATATTTTGATTCAGCGCTGTCACTGATGATAATTCTGATATTGTGACTGGAGATTTAGGGTTCAACTGAAAGGCTGATTACCAGGGTCTGTTAGACTTCTGACTGTATAAAACTATTACGGTGATATGTAATAAGTCTTATTTTAGTGATGCTGCTAACGTTTAAAAAGTTGTTTTTACTTATATCTAAATAAATTATACTAACCATCTTATATTGGTAATAGTCATACCTCTCTATATTTCAATATATCACAATACTAGCACCTTCACAATGATAAGGTCTTTCTTTTTTAGGTACAGTCTTTAGAATGTTGAAAGATCAGCATACCGACCAAGGTTTCTGAAAGAAATCCTAAATGTACGTTACAGAAACGTCATGATCTCTATTCTTATCTGATTTAAGTAATATGCACTTCTGAAAGTGTTGTCACACTGAAATCCTTCCACTCCGTAACGATACTTCTCTGAACCTAAACGTTAAGCTGAGAGCAGTAAGTAAAGACTTTCTGTCGGTAAGGAGATGATAGTTTTATTTTTCGCTTGATCAATGAGAAGACCAAAGAGAAGACTTAAAAAAAATGCACGAGAAAATAGAGAAGCAGAATGACGGAGAAAACATACCCTGCTAGTCTCTACCAAAATTGAGATTTGCTAAAAGATTGTGGCCACTGGGTGTTTAAATCTATAATCTGCAATATATGAAAAAAATCTGCATTTATTTTTCTTTTTTCTGTTTTAAACAATTTCAATGTATCTGGGGCGGATTAGGACATGTGTAAAATGTCGGGGGGGGGGGTTTACATTAGTTGGTAGCTAGTTTCATGTGTAAACGTTTGGTTGTTGATTTCTAAAAGCGATGACATTCCGAGATGCTATGTAACGTACTAAAAGATATTAGCTTAAATGTTAAGTAATAATATATAGTGATTGATTTCGTTGTGTGAGTCTTCAAAAACGGCTTCTGAAATATGCGAGGTCTCAAATATTAACTATGTATCTTATGTCATAATGCTACATAATGTATGGAAAATGTTACTTCGGCTCTAGAAAGTGTTACATAGTGTACAGAAGATATCATATACTGTATTTGATATTCTACATACTGTGTAGAAAATGCTACTGTACTGTATTTCAAATGTTACATAATATACAGGAAATGTTATACACTGCATATGATAGGATATGTTTCCCCATTATAAAGAATGCGGATAAAAACATCTTTAAAGAGTATAAGTAAAATTCACTGATTTTGTCTCTAATCACAAAAAAAAAACTTAATGACGTGCAAAAAGATAGCCGTAGAGATCTACCGTAAAATCGCGATACTGATTTCAAAAGGGCATCGAGTTTACATTTCAAAACTGAATAAAATTCGAAAATGAGACATTTGTAAGTATGAGTGGATTTCGTTAGTGCTTATTATCCATGACAAAACTCAGTCTTCACTTATATTCATCTGAGCACATGATACCATTGACAATGAACACAGTGAATAACATTGTACTTCAAAACGTACACCAACCATTTCAAGGGATATAGGTTGAAAAGAGAACTCTTCAAGAGTGTAATAGGGGTGAACGTGATGTCATTGAGTGTCCATGTTAGTAACCTGTTTCTCAATTTTAGGACGTGGTATTTCTTGTTCAACCTCGGTTTGCTGAGCAGAAGTCGTCTATGATCTGAAGCAACTAGTTACTACCGAAATACTTAAATAAATTCAAAACTTAACAAACGTGGACAGAAGAAACAATTATGGTGAATTGAAAATGTAGAGGAACACGTCTAGATGTTCTGGAAGGGTAAACGTCTTCATCAACAAAACGTGCCTTATCAACCTTAGTCAACGACCGAAGTAAGTAAGTTGGAGAGTCGGTAATGAACAGAAAAGTTCCAACAATAATCTCGGAGATCTATATTTGAAAGTTATTTTGAAGATATAAGCAGTAGATATTTCAGTGTGTGCTACCTGTGTTTTGTACATATAGCATTTCTTTACCTTTTAATAGAAAGTATCAGAAAAAAATATATATATAAAAACAGAAAAAGAATATTAAGCATATAATGGATATCTTATGAAAAGATAAATGTAGCAAATAGATAAAAGATAGAATAAATGTTATTTACTGGATCATTTCGGGAGATTGCTCGGAACATTAAATATTATATGTTCTGATTGGATTGTGAGGTGAAAAGAAATGTTTAGGTTCTCACGCCGAGAATTTGTTGTGATCACTCAGGTGAGATTTTCTGGTGAAACGGAACGTCTTGTGTACATTTATGTAAATAGTCAGATATTCAAAACGCCTGTAGGGTTTTATGATAGGAAATATTAGATTCATGATTGCAAGCATCTATTGACCTAAAAAAAATGATAATGAATTTAGATTCAAGTCCATGGGAAAAATTACAGACGTTATCATAAAGAGAATACATGGGGTGCAAAAGAGAGTGGATATAAAAGAATGTGGGTATATAAAAATAAGCCTCAATAGATTGGATTACCGTACATTTGTATTAAGATCATCATCTTACATAGGAAAAAAATGAAATGCACCAAAGTTGAAAGACAAACAGGGGTATAACTTATCCTCTACGATTGTATTACTGTTTATAGTTAGGCAATACGTTAGACGTAAATGTGATTTGGTTGACATAGGTATATATATCAAATGTCATGTTTGCCTTGTATTTCATCATATATATATAAAGAGCGCGTGTTTATTGGCTGTGTTTTAATGTTCAGCTATTAAGTTACCTCACGCAGGATGTATTTTCTATATTTTTTTTAATCATATTTTTTCTAATCTTCTGGTCTTATTATCTTTGTATACATAGGACTCCTCTTACTCCTTAAGTTGTTCATAAGTTGGCTTCGTTCATCACTCTTGAGTCTGAATTAAGGTTTTGCTAACAAGTCGCTATTTTTTGCCCTTTCATCACTCTTGAGTCTGAATTAAGGTTTTGCTAACAAGTCGCTGTTTTTTGCCCTCGTTCATCACTCTTGAGTCTGAATTAAGGTTTTGCTAACAAGTCGCTGTTTTTTGCCCTCGTTCATCACTCTTGAGTCTGAATTAAGGTTTTGCTAACAAGTCGCTGTTTTTTGCCCTCGTTCATCACTCTTGAGTCTGAATTAAGGTTTTGCTAACAAGTCGCTATTTTTTGCCCTCGTTCATCACTCTTGAGTCTGAATTAAGGTTTTGCTAACAAGTCGCTGTTTTTTGCCCTCGTTCATCACTCTTGAGTCTGAATTAAGGTTTTGCTAACAAGTCGCTGTTTTTTGCCCTCGTTCATCACTCTTGAGTCTGAATTAAGGTTTTGCTAACAAGTCGCTGTTTTTTGCCCTCGTTCATCACTCTTGAGTCTGAATTAAGGTTTTGCTAACAAGTCGCTATTTCTTGCCCTCGTTCATCGTTCTTGAGTCTGAATTAAGGTTTTGCTAACAAGTTGCTATTTTTTGCCCTCGTTCATCGTTCTTGAGTCTGAATTAAGGTCTTGTTAACAAGTCGCTATTTTTTGCCCTCGTTCATCACTCTTGAATCTGAGTTAAGGTTTTGCTAACAAGTCGCTGTTTTTTGCCCTCGTTCATCACTCTTGAGTCTGAATTAAGGTTTTGCTAACAAGTCGCTGTTTTTTGCCCTCGTTCATCACTCTTGAGTCTGAATTAAGGTCTTGTTAACAAGTCGCTATTTTTTGCCCTCGTTCATCACTCTTTAGTCTGAATTAAGGTCTTGTTAACAAGTCGCTATTTTTTGCCCTCGTTCATCACTCTTGAGTCTGAATTAAGGTCTTGTTATGAAGTCGCTATTTTTTGTCCTCGTTCATCACTCTTGAGTCTGAATTAAGGTCTTGTTAACAAGTCGCTATTTTTTGCCCTCGTTCATCACTCTTGAGTCTGAATTAAGGTCTTGTTAACAAGTCGCTATTTTTTGCCCTCGTTCATCACTCTTTAGTCTGAATTAAGGTCTTGTTATGAAGTCGCTATTTTTTGCCCTTGTTCATCGTTCTTGAGTCTGAATTAAGGTCTTGTTAACAAGTCGCTATTTTTTGCCCTCGTTCATCACTCATGAGTCTGAATTAAGGTTTTGATAACAAGCCGCTATTTTTTGCCCTCGTTCATCGTTCTTGAGTCTGAATTAAGGTCTCGTTAACAAGTCGCTGTATTTGTATTCCTATTTACATGCAGTTAAACTAACAGTTCCCTATTCCAGCGGATTCATTCTACGTCGATACCGATTTTCAAATAAAATGTTTTTAAAAATGTTCTGCAAAATTAAAACTTTCAATACACATGTCTTTATTGTTATCGATGACTTTGTTGTATCAGGAAATAATCAACAGACAAAGATGTTAAATGATATCTATCAAATACTAAAACACTACTCCTGGAGCTACAAAAAGGAAAATGGTGATTTTAACTGTTACATTCAACCACTGTACGATAAATTGGGTGGACACAGAAATTGACTATTTCGAGGTTAAGACAGGTCGTAAATTTATACCAGATTGAAATAAGAGGAAGCATATTTCACAAACAGAACGGACCCTGACGGTATTCTCCCTCACATACAATATTCCTTGACAAGATACAGAGAGGATCTGTCACATTTATCAGTATCTGTAGTGTACTGATCCCCTAATCTAGTGACCAGTCACGATCTCCCTTCATCGAGCTCCGTGTAATGTTTCTGAATACATGTCTTTGTTACCAAAGTTAAACAAATTCTGTCCAGATTGTTTTTGATCGTCGTTTGTCACGTGGCTTTCTCTAAACAAAGTATTGTCAGCTTGACAATGTTATTTTCTACAAATATCTAATCATTAAGTAGAATGTTTTTTAAAAATTACTCATCATGATGGGGTAATTTCTTCTTACAATTTACACTGTAGAACCTTTTAATCAAGCTTTATACGATGTTGTTTCTATATTCTATATTTGCAATGCCGTTTCAATGAATATAAAGACAATTCATTATTATTGCATGCACTAAGTAAACTAGCAATGCTTTTGTGGTACCGTGTATTTTTGTATCTAAAACGAACATTTCATGTGATTTACGTCTGTTTATTAGATTATAAAACATAAAACATCTGTTGAATATCGTCAAATATCACCGGTTTACATGTGTCTTAAAATCTCTTATTTACTCATCTATTTAACCTCAGTGCTGAATTTAAAGATTTGAATCAAACTTTATTCATAAGCAGCCTATAGCATAACGAAAACGACCAGCACCACCTGTTCTAATTTTTTAAATGTTGATCTCTGATTTAATCGTCTTTGGTGATGCTGTTGTTACATTCCAATTAGCCAAGTGCTACAAGTATGACTAGAACAAATACAACTGAGATATTACTACTCTCACAGAGTCATGTATGCATTGGTCTTCAATGAATAAAATTGTTATATAAACTCGCTCAGAATATGATACATTCCGGACCTAAACTTTACTTCGAAACTTACAAATAATCGCCAAGTGTTATTGAATTACAATTTAAAATTCATTATGGTATTGAAACTGGAGATCAACTCAATATCAAATTGAAATTTGATATTACCAAAATAGAAATAAACGGATCTTAAAGAATACAGAAATAAATTTTAATTTAATGTTCCATGCAATATAGTTTTCCGAACAGCGTGCCTTCTAATTTGAACGGCAACACCAGATTGACCAAACAGAATGTGTTTCGCATTACCTGGTCTTTAGACAGGAAAAGGACACATTTGAAGACTGCATGCGAACAAAATAAGTTTGAATACTACTATTCAACTGTGCAGTGAGTTAATGATGCAGCATGCATACTACCCAATAAGTGTCCAAAGAACTGACGCGAATCAATGACGCTATTTGAACGTAATCAAGCATAGAAACGGAGAACGGGAAAAACAACAAGAGTCTGCTTTAACTGAAACATGTGCTCTATAATTTTATTTACGTGTGTTGTCCGTAATTGCAACCCATGGGAATACCCATGCATGTTGCCTCCATGTCAGGTTTACTCCAATAAATTAGTATGGTAGATACCAGTACACGGGAGTCGCATGTTCTTGAGCCAGTTTGTGAACCACGACATCCGATGGGTGATTAACTTGTAATTATTGTCAGGATCAGTCACACCTTAGATAATGAAATGATATTGACTTAACAGATAAACACAGACGCATACCATAGGAGAAAGGTGTCACTGTTATAATTGTATTATTTCAATTTAGTGTTAATATGGTTTGAATATAAATCATAGTGTTCAAAGATTGTACAATAGACACCAATTAATAACACCAGATATATGTAGAAGTTGATATATTGTATATAACGCCTTTTAACTCGAATGTAGTAATTGTAGCGATATTGTCAAATAATTAATCAACCTGTATGTTACTGTGTCATACTAGTGCATTTCAAAGATGCTTAGAGATTCTCATTCACAACTGTCTTGATAAAAAAATCTAACGTTGGTTTCAGACACACTCTTGCCAAAGTATGACATGTTATGATACTCTGAAGGTATTTTTTAATAAATCGTGATATCTTGCATATGCTGGTAAAATAATACAGCTGGATAATTTCTTTCAAAAATTGATGAAAACCAGACTGTAAATGAATGTGGGAAACCATTATTTAGCAGACAGACTAGCTGGAAAGCGCCCGAGAAGATGTATATATACAGATCATTACAATACCATTAACATACATTTAAATTATATAATATCAGAAACAGGTATCGTGTGATCGGATATTAAAGCCTACCATTGCTGTGATTTACTGATGTACAGGAATGTTTTATACACATATCTAGAGTTTGTGATTTTATCTAAATTGATAAGTTATGTCATTGTACCAAACGTTTTCCTTGAGACATATTCATTGGTTCTCGTTACCATGCCATTGCTTTCCTGACTAAACATTGATATTATGTGTATATCTCTAGATTGCATCAAAAATATATGTATTTATGTAGAACCCGTAAAGACATGTCTAAACCCGATGACAACATGTTTATAAATAGACCATGTGATGAGTAAACAAAATATAGGGCATACGCAATAGAATTATGACACGCTCATTGCATTTAATATATTCAAAACTAGCGTCGAGAGGTGCAGCATGTCATCTATATAGAGACGCTAGTGTCAGAAGTACCGTTAGCATCAGGTTTTTTGAGGTGACACATGAAAAGGAATAAATTTGTGAAATACCGATGTACGCTCTTGTGAACGCGACAGACGTACGTGACACTCGTCTTGACACGTGAAATTCGCCCACCTGAACCGAAAGTAACCATCACCGGTGCATTGAATGCAAATTAAAGAACCATAAGTGTCACGGGTTTTCAGGTCGGTCGGGCGTGACGTGGATGACACCGATGGCATGCCCCTGTACAGACAGCGTCGAGTCTACCTGGAAGACCCACCTGTTGGATAGCGCTACTGATATTGGTCGCCTGCTCTATAACGCTATCGAGTGTATGGGAATTTCATGGTCGAGTCAACGGAGCGAGACCCGTGACAAGTGACAGTGGGTAAACACTCAATAACTACCTTAATCAGAGCCATGACATCGATTTAGGTGTATAAAAATGTCATACAAAGCTGTTCGTCATCTTTCACGCATGGCTGATCTTTAACATTAATTAGAGTGTCACAAAACTGCAATTTTAATGTTGATTTATATGGAATCATATGCAGCGAGTGTAAGATAAACTTAATTATAACGAAATACAGAAAAAGTATAATTTCAACCACCAAAACAGTACATGGAAACGCCAATATGAAGTTGCAGACAAAACCCGTTACTGTATATAATAAGGATTTTCTCGAGATAATGACACATATCTGATTGAGGTTAAGACATCAAAGTAAAAATATCTGTATTAGAAAAGAAATAAACTGCCTCACCCATCTGTCTTTGTGGGTATCATCAGTAATGCCTGGGGCATTCTATGCTAAAATTGCTATTATTGTAATAGTATCACATTGTATTGGAGTATATCACGATACATAGCAATATATATGACTCTATGAATATTCATTACAATGTATAGGAATATGATTAAGAATATTCATAACTATTTATTCAAATCAATACCACACATAATCACAAATTATTGCAATTTATAAGTATATATCACGAAGTGTAGAAATATATATAGATTCATCACAAAGGATATAATAAATCCGAATGCATCACCATGTATATGAATCTTTAAAAACAGGGTTGTAAACAGGTTCTATGTTAAGTGCAGTGGCCTGTTTTACCACGAAACTCCTACTAATGTTGTAGAACATAATAGTACGAAAGACACTCAAAACAAATACAAATTTATAATGTGATATACTATAAGCCAAATAATGAATCAAACGAAGTAAATTGTACGATATATTTCTAGTGTATTCTGAACCAAATCATTATTCATATTGATGTAGGCCTGACTCTGACAAACCTCAAGGCCGAAAGTCGACAATTAAATTTACTTGCTCTAATGCCGATAGAGCACATTTAGTATTCGACAGAATACCAGACAAATTAATTAATATGAGTTAAACTACGCAGCTTTTAATGGAAATTTAGAATACCTTCAGGTTTCTGAAATGGATTCAATCAACTTTATATATCCCCGTAGACGTTTTGTTATTACGTGATCTGTGTGTTAATTTTCTCTGTATTTTTTCTTACATCTTGATTCTGTGATACTGTTTGTCTCGTGTATACATTTAGTATTTTGTATCTAGAAAACAAAACCTTTTGTATTTATAATTACTTTAATCATTTCTCACATTTTCTGTTGGCTTTTGTTATATTTTGTCCTTAATTACACTGTATACACCTACCAAGATGCGGTTTTTTTTTGTTTCCATCAATTATATTCAGAACTATAACTTCTACAATTTCTCTTAGCGACTAAAACTATTATTTTGTACCAAAACTGTCGCTCTCAAAATTGTGCAAATATTATTAAAAGCTGAGATTATATTCTTTATGTATAACGAATACATTAATTTATTTATTCACTGTTAATTAACAATTAATTTGCCTGTAACGTAATATTTTCGATTTTAGCACCTTTATCAATATTGTAAAAACCCTTATTTAATATATAGTTGGAAAGATGTGGTTCAAAAGTCATTTTATGAAATAGTGTTGGTCATTTCTTTTTTTAACTAATAAGATGGTAATTTTTTCAGTTTAATCAAGATGAGGTAAATCACTATGGAAACAATGATTAAACAGAATAAATAGACAATATCAGTCCGTTAATTTCGTTAGCTATGTTGCACTTCATGGCGTGTGATCACAAGGTAGGGACTTGGTAGTACATTCCTAGTGATGGAGATATCATTGTTTGTCCTCTACAAACAAGCAAATATTTTAATGAGTCAATATATTTTCATTCATTGACATAAACATGGTCACGCGTCATTCATTGCTCTAAGTATTATTCTCAGACATGTGAGCGTTTTGGCGCTCGATTTAAACGCAGAAGCAGCTGCCCCACCTGCCCGCAGTCCGATGTTTTGCCATCAGTCCGTTGGTTCATTTGAATTATTTTTAACGGCTTTCTCTATACTTCCTGAATGTTCATTCAATGATTTTCTCTCTTTTAGGGGGGTTTAACAGTCGACCCCACCCCTACTTGATGATGCAAGCCCCACCCACAACAACGGTTAGATAATTAACATTGAATCAATCAGAAGGCAAGACTAGCCTACTGTTACGATGAGTATTCTGAATGAGGATTCTCAAGTGACAACACGTGACCTCTATATCCGGTTATGATTAACTGTGCATCTAGGAACACCTGGACAACCTTTCCGCAAGTGTGGGAATTTACTGTAACAAAATGTGTAAACCGTACAGGTAAACATTTTCCCAGGTAAACCGACCGCTATCACTCTCAGGTGTACAAAGGAAGACGACAATAAAAACTCAAAACGACAAAGAAGTCATTAGATTGCGATCTAGATACATAATTCACATCATCCTAAATCAAGGGTGCTGATAAAACATGACCAATAAAATCGAAATCCTGATCTTAATAAAAGCTGAGACTCTTTCAATATCCGTCAATGATACAACATTATTACTACACTGTACAACATTTAAACACACTTCTGTAATGAAATTATTTTCGGTGTATGAACTTTCCATGAAAAAAGATTATTCGATTTGACGTGAAATTAAAATTGGTATTTTTTCTTCAGCATTCAAACTGCTCGAAATTTCTGGAACAAGAAAACAAGCCATGAAATAAATATATTACACCAACTTTATAAATAATATATGATACAGCTTGAATAACATGTAAATTAATTTAAACTGCAGTACAGTTGAATCTAATTGCCATGACAGTAAGCGACTCGCGTTTCTAATGCGTTGTCAAGGGCGTGCCAGGCACACACAGATAAGAGAACTTTAACTTCAAAAGCAATAATTCTACCAGCCTGTGATAGAAACGACCTGTTGAATTTTTGTAATTTTTGTAACAAGTGTCCACTTCACACACGGTCACTAAGTGATACATAACACGACCACAAAGGCGTACTTCACATACTCTGGGCACTTGCCTTCAACTGACCTCTGACCTGGCACCTCTCATAGCACCGTTATCTCTGTCGTGCGAGCGACAGGAACAAACTGCTTCAAACTTTTATAGCATTCCGTTGAATTAATTTGTTTTCTCTTGGTACACAAAAATTTTAAATATTTCACAATGTCAACTTTAAATTCATAATTTCAATTTGAACGAAAATGATAAGCGATATTAGAGATTGGAAAAGAAACTTCAGATATACTTATATTATTAAGTATTTTGATAAAAGAAATAAATATGACATGCATAACTTCTGGATATATTTCTTGTTCGTTTAATACTATGAAAATTAATATATTAAAAAAACATTCTGAAATACAACTGACAAAACTTTGAATGTTTAATGTTGAAATTGATTGCAGTACTTTATGCTAGACTAGCAAACAAAGCTTCTATCAAACCTGTGTTTTAGCAAGTTGTCAGTAGGGTCGGTGTGTACTGGAGTTTGTTACACCGTTATCTGGGGGCGCACTTATCGTTGATCCATGTACAGTGATGTTATATTTATGAGTTAATTATTCTCAACACACAAAGGTATAGCTTTCTGGCTGGAATATTGTAACCTTTCTATTTAATCAACTGGAAAATTTTACAACGTAATATAAGCTTATGGTTTTCAACAAACAACCTCGACACGCTTAGCTCAATACGGGGTTACATTTTTCAGTAATACTTCATTTCGCGAGCAAAACGTTCACTCGAAAACAATCGTTCGTTTTGTACTAAACCAGGGATTTATTTCAGTCACATTAATTTAATTATATAGGGGCTGCCTTCGGCTGTTGCACTTCATTTCATGAGCAAATTGTTTACAGAATTGCTATTTTTTTTAGCTAACGGTTATTTATCTAACTTTTCAATCTCGTTTAAAAATCTTACCCTTCCATTAAATATAAAAATACATTCGAGAAGCTTTGTCTAACATTAATATGGATAAAGAACGTTGGTTTAGCAAACTGGCATTGTAAAAAAGGTTTAAACAATATCATGGTGTATTATACTGATAAAGGGTAAGATTGTTAAGACGATATATGAACGGAATACCTTCATGCATTTCTTTGTATATCATTGGCATTCTCCATGGTTTGGAAACAAGATATATTACATGACTGTTGATGCTTGTTTCCTCAATATTGTTACAGTTTCCGCACAGACGGTGATGTTGACAAACAATGCAAGCTCCGGTTTTAACAGGTTTGTATGTCTTTTTGTCGATATCATGGTTAATGGCCATTTTGTTCAAGTCCTTGTTTTGTTTTTTGTATTGCGTATTTATTTTGTACCGTGATAAGTGTAGAGTTTGTATATGTTTGTGGTATATATTTATTTTTACAATAATTATGTTTATGATATCTTTGACACCCTATCAAGATGACAATACATCACGCATGCAGTTGGGCCTTATCGAGTAATCACTAGTGATACTGCTGTCACTCTTGTTTATTTTGTATTCGGTAAACATATACGTAACGCCACAGACTTATATTTTACCATCGTGTCATAATTCAAATATACAGTTGTATGCTTTTTAACTGATAACGAGCATGTTTGATCAATCTAAAGTGTCACAACAAATTTGAAGTCAGTTCATGCAGTTTTAAAGACAATTCATGTATGTGCGCACCTCAGTTGAGAGTTGAGTTACTCTTCCGGAACACCTGGTCTTTTCTTTCGTTCACATTTTTTTCTTCTGAATACAGACACTAAAAATATTATATATCCTCTTGTTCTTAAAATACTTGTTTTGACGAAATTACATCCTAACAATAGGTGATTATTTACTTTATGTAAGTACTTATGTTCTTTCTAATCCGGTTCGAGTCATCTTGCAGATATGGCCCAGCTATAAATCAACAGGAGTGGTAAGGGTGACTGAAGGCGCACCTGGCATTGTTACCTGGTCTCGGACTGGTCGGTAATTAAAATCAATATTTATATTTAAATATGCAATTCATTCATAGAATTTCATTCATTCATGATGGATATTGATCCATTTTGTAGTATAACTCTTCATTTCATTCATGAATGTGTTCGATGGATGACAGATCACAAACAAGAACTGAAAATGAGTTCTTTTACAACATCTGTAGTGCAATTCAATTTATTTCAATCGATACTTTCAATATCTGCCAGTGTATTCACTCTTAGTGGAAAGGTTGACTTTTTGTTCAACGCAATGGAACGCCGAATGTTGCATGTTTTGTGAATATCATTTTTTTCAATGAATAATGAAATCATTCCAGCAAAGGAACTCAATGTTTCATTGATCTAAAATACCACTATGAAATTACTGTTTCGCTATGGAATCAAACTCAAACAACAAACATAACAATCCACTCACACAAAACTGATATTGCTTCAAAGAAGGGCAATATATTCATATTATTCTATGGTGGTGATGTGGTATCTTTTTTCAGCATAGCGAGGCCAGAAATCAAATGGTATTCCAGGACAGATTGTGTCGAGTCATACTACAATGCTTAATACCCATGGGAAGTATGTGTGGTTTAAATTATCAGTTAATTAAAACAAGGAACCACTATACAAATGGATATGGAGTTTCTAAGATGAATCAAGATTGTTTTGAATTATATTTATTTGGATAAACAACCATGATAGAGCTGAGACAATACGTCTGTGACATTAAGCCATAGTGTTGAACGGCCTCATTGTATGCTAAACAATTATATCATATGATCGAAACAAAAACGCCACGTTTATTACGATAACGCCTCGGGTCAGCGCTAGGTTTCAATCGCTCCCACGCGCTCAGCGCGAGCTCGGACTGAGGTCAGCATTCATCGGAATGTCACAAAATGATATACTGATTTTTAAATCGATAATGTTTGGTGTTATATCTAGTAATACCAACTTAGTTATACAGACGATAATGGATACTATGCTAGAGGTAAACCAAAAAGACTTCTGTTTAAATCAAGACAGAATAGTTGTCTATTCTTTTCACCAAAATCTGTCTTCTTTAACTAAAACTGATCAGCTAGTTGTCATATATGAATGTGATATATGTAACAAGGTATATTAATAGATATTTATTTACATACGTAATGGATTTTTTAAACTTCGTATATCATTATAAGAAATGGTATTGTAAACAACTATGTTTCAACATCTATACTGTACAGAAGAATGATCTGCATCCTTTCATCCTTAACAATGCACTTCTAATGTAAATGTCTGGTGAATGAATAAGTTTGACTTGTGTCAATTGCATTTTTGACTTATTACTTCGTGTTATTTTCCACAAGTTTACATCATGACCGTATATTAACGTTTTGGGTACAACATTTAAATACCTGTTTTTCAACACTAGTTGGAAATGTCACTCAATTACAAAAGAGGCTGACTTTAAACATTAATTTTCCCACCTGCATTTTAAATGCCGTGTGAACGAGTTCCTAATCACACGCGAGGTTTATTGGTTGTATCGTTACGTTCTCCCAAGAGTAAAACGTACAAAAACAGTTGTCATCCGTCACAAAGTCACTTCCAAAACTGTTTTTACGTTTTGTTTGTATTGAAAAAAGCACTTCCTATTTAATGAGAGTCACTTAACACAATGCTGTCCTTTGTGAATGTTATCAGTGCAAAAGGCACGTTCTCGTCACGAGACGGGTCAGAGGTCAACACACTTCAGTAATATGTAATACTACAGTACCGTGGGAAATATATCTGTTCTCACATATCAACACATGTTTGTGATCTCGGCCTAACCCCGGCTCACGTAGGCACGGTTTTAGTCACCCACGTCATGGCAACACACGTCCCAGTAAATAGGTTTCCTCCCCGCGATAATTTCACCTAGATCACCATCAACAAATAGGCCACGCAATGACTACCAGCTAATTACTTTATTAGTGGATATTGCCGAATAATTAATTGAAATGTTCCCATGTTTAAACAATTATTGTGTGTTTAAAACGCAATAAACATTAGAATTGATAACATATTTAATAACATGTCAAAAGTAATTAGGAATACTCTGAAATATAGCCTGGCATGAGTTGGCATATAAATCTCATTACGTCATTGTATATATATATACATTTATTTTAAGTTTCTACTTTAAAACATTTCACTGCTAGAACATATTCCTGCTGTTTCTTTAATACAGATACATATAAATAAACATATTTTAATAATTATGACCATTCACCTGTCTTTTGGGCTTATCTACTCTACTATTCTGTGTACATATGTCATTTGTTGCCCCATGTCGGCTGAAATTCGTTTATAAAGAAATTCAATTAAGATGACAACAAAGACGTTGTTTAAGTTCTGACAGTTAAACAGTAATAAATGCGAATTACGCAGTTATCACTATCACGTATTTCTGGCGTGTGTCACTTGTATACAATTACTTCAAATTACCAAAGTACATATATCTAACCTGGTTTGATCGTTAAACTTTAAATGAAATCTCCTTTAAATGTATGTGTCGAGTTTTTTTACATTGTCTGAAATAATTGGTGATCTTACTGAAGATATTTAATTTCGTCATGAGTCAGAGGTAAATAGCACTATATATATAGCAACACAACCACAAAACATTTTCACACGGATGGCAAGTAATTTGTCTAAAAATAAATCGAAATATTTTTTTCTCTTGTATGTTATATTATTGATCATTGTTAAACAACAGAGCTAGGTAAGTTTAAAAACACTGATCGAATGGATTCCATAACATCCAGCCAATCAGAGTGCTTGTTTAACATATCACCTGTCAGAGTCTCGTGCCATGTTGACAATGATTGGTCGAGTGTCAAGAATATTTTTCTGGTTATTTAGGAATGCCCGTAGCACGACTTATCTAAACGCTTGCACGTGGCAAGGAAACCATAAAATAGCTCCAGTCTGAGTGTGGGAAAACCACGCCTACAGGACTTTCTTCCCAAAATTTTGAATAGGTAAGTAGATAGGACCTGTGTCGCGTCTCAGTGATTTACAAAGGCCAAGTACACCCGGCTCGCGACCACTCTAGCGGTGAAGTGGTTGTCGGGAGTGTACAGAAGGTTATGCATTGTGTTGGATCGTGGGAAAATGCCTGTAGAGAGACGACAGGGTCGGGATCAGATAGAACGATATTGTAAAATGTTCATTTCACCACGTTCCGATGAAAACAAATATCCTACTTTCCACAAACTTATCGCTAGGTAGACAGGCGTTAGGCCAGGACAGCGAGGGTATTATACTCACTGCGACATGAAAACAAATATCACTTTGATAACGAGTAGATACAGACGGAATTAGATGGCCAGGCATTATAACGGCTAGAGAAAATCTCAGATAACAGATAAGTCTAGGTAATAAATACAGGGCAATATCAAAAGTAAACAATGGTAGTCCTGGTTCTAAAACAGCACGAGACGGAGACATTGATATAACATTAATTGTTTACGTCCATTAGTGTACCGTGACCACTCTAGCGGATTTCTAAAGAGCAAACTTCGATCCTAGAATTAGAGTCTACTACATGAGACACTTTATTCAAACATTAGTAACACATGAAATATTGACAGAACGAGCTGTCAACAAGCATAAAAGCTATTTGTAGCAAATGTGAGTTTTTTTTTCGGTAAACGCAGAGTTACATTAAAGATAACTTTGATTTGATGAATGTTGGGCGACTATTGTTACACGCAATGTCGATGAAGGAGAGATCGGTTAAAGCCACACAGCAAGGCTAATAAAACTAGGGAAAGAGTTGATCTCGATTGTTAGTCGGATGAATATAATGTACTATCAGAATCAAAGAATTTTTAACGGAGACAAGATGAAGCTGTAACAGATTGACACACCATTGTAATTAATTAATACATTTCTTACGTAGTAAACTATGATTAGCGTCATTCGTTATTCGGATAGAGCTTGCGACAGTTATATCAACATGACAAAATGGTTATGTATCATGTATTTGTATAAACATGGCATCATTTGTACTTATTTAAGTAAATATTTACTGTTTAATGTTGATTCTCTCCGTGATAAATTATTTGTCATGTAAAACTTTTGACAGAGAATTCGTTCTTCTGATTACAAGAATGGGTAAAATACTAGCGTAATATGGTGTAGGGCTGCAAGTGCGTGTGGTTCATAACAACCATAAAATCCAGGATAAGACACTTTAATCCATTCATAATTGGTTAGTATTGAAACATATTGACACTCAAGTGATGAAGACCATTAGAACAAACCATCTTTTAATAAAAAAAATTTTCATCTATTTTATTTTTTACAGAACAGAACAGTTGAAGCGTGCATGATTTTCCCGAACGTTTGTTTATCCCTTACTCGTCTTTTTGATGAGCTTGTTCAAGTTTTTAAAAAAGCGCAAAATGTAATATAGACAATTGTATGAGTGTATTGTTGTTTTTGTTTACACAGCTAACGAGGAAGAGATAGTCATCGCTCTTCATATAGACAAACAGTCACCAATAGATCCACTTGGACAAGATTGTTTACAATGAGTGACGTATGACCTTGTCACTTGTAACTATATACGTGTCTTCCGCTCTCTGCTCATTTCCTATGCACGTTATCTGTTAGAAACTGATGAACAAAATGCATCATCTATTGCAAATGTTTTGCACTTTGTCGGTGAATGCTTGTTGTACCATATCGAGTCTGTCGCCTTCCTGTTAAAGAGTGCTCGCCTATTATCACTGGAATCAGATAAAAATGAAACTGTTAATCAAAAGATGTCTATATTATTTTTTATTCTAATCTTTATTGACTATGTATTTAACCATCGGAATTCTTAGATATTGGAATAAAAGTTAGTTTTGTCGAAGCTAGAATTCATAATTTAAGCTACATTGTAGAACTGTTAGTTTAAATTTAGCTAAACAGCCCAGATATGACAGAGGACCCTGTGAAGATCACACAGGACACGGAACATAAGTTACATGACACTGTTACCTGTAGTTTAACTACAATAGAATGTTTCATGTCGGGAAAAATGGTCAGTGATTTATGATTTTTCCCAAGAAATAACCGGTAAATTTAAACTATGTCATTTTTAAAAAAGAAAATAGATTTTTTCTTACCACCATTGTGGTATATATATTGGAAAATAATAAATGGGATAAGATTTCGATAAGATTCTCCTCGTACTGTTTCAGGAACATCCGTGTTAAATCTGTCATATTTTTCTCAAGTTTGATTGAATATGATTTTGGATTTTGATAATGTTCACATGATTTTTTGTTTTTTGTTTTTTGTTTTGTTTTGTTTTGTTTTGTTTTTTGTTTTTTTGTTTAGTTTTGTAGCTTATCATTTTATTCAATACAATAAATTAAATTCAACAAGGAATACATTTACACTCCCATACATACACCTTTGCACACATATGACTTAATATCATTGCACGTATCCAGTCTCCAATAGAATCACACTAATATCATCTCTTTATTCATCGAGATATCTATAGATTTGCTTGTAAACATACATTAGACATACATATATGTACAATATAGCGTACAAATACACATTATATCTGTTGGTATGTTATTGGTTGTTTTTCTATTTTCAAGCTGGCATTTTTGTTGGCTGTACCTGTTGTGCTGACAATTGGTTTCAACTGACACCCATGCATGTATATCACTATAGTACTGCAAATTACATAATTACCAATACCATATAGACAGTCGTATTTTCTTTAAGGTATTTTGACAATGAATATCAATTAAAGTGTTTCCTCAGTACTAAACATGACGTTTTACTTCACAATAATGTTCAATACCCGACGCTGAATAATGTTTTTCAATTCCCATGAAGTATCATGTAAACACACTAATACAATCAGACGAATAGTTTGACTCATCGATAAATATTACTTCAGTATTCAACACCCGGTTTTGTGGTAACAAACTGATTTATTCTACGCTTAATTATGTTTTCTCGTTCTCATAATAATAATCATGTGATCAGAATCTCGTAGAAAACAACTGATTGGTGATGTTTCGATGACCTCACTTCGATGGCTTTCACCCGACCAGTGAAGCGTTGAAAAGTTCAGCATTAAGGCAACTGCTTCACTCATTTAACGTCTTAATTTTTATCATTGAAAATATTCAAAAGAAAATGTTACAGAAATCATGGTTAATAAGTAGTTTGATATAATAGGAGTTCGAGTGATAAAAGTTTGTAAAGACGATGGTCTTCATCATCACCTAAATAGTAAATATGTTAATTAAATGAGCGATATAAAGTTAACGGTGTTCGATCCTTGTTAGTATGCCCAGTGGTAGTCGCCTTGATATAAAACTGCTTTTTATGTTCAGAATATCACGATACATGAATTTACCTATAATTACGATTTAGAAGTCTTTAGAAATGAAGGCGATTTTAGGTCAAGCAATGATGGCGGCAAATATCAAACTACTGGATGTTGCTGTTCAATGGTCCTATCACTATTACATCTACTTGTGTCTGATTTTTGGCAGGAAATGTTTCCACAATTGGTGATTTAAACGGATAGTCTCTGATTAGCGGACTATTAAGAACAACCACGAACATTCAAGCAAGTGTTGCGATTTGTCGTTTCAACTTTATCGTCTTACTGCTATGAGGTAGTCTTTCTTTGTGAAAACATTTGAGCAAGAAATATGCACTGCGTCCTGTGTGCCCGATATCTCCAGATATCTTGACGACATTTCTCTCCTTATAACTCCTAAGCACTACATTCAAAGGATTGAAATAAATCTTCCGCATTCGCGATAACTTCTGTTACACGAAGCACAAGACGTTTACCCTTCCGAAACATATGATCGTTGTTTCCTAGAATATATACAAGGACGTCCGAAAATATTTTCTTTTTAATCGGTGGATCAATTTTGAGTTTGCATTACGATATCAGTGATGTGTGACATGATGTTTCTGGGTTAATATGTATGGGAAAGTATTGATGTTTATAATTGCAGACAAAATCGGACGATCCTAAAGAGTGCCACACTTGAGAACAGATGCACGTATATAAAAGTTGTATATATCTAGGCCCTTTGTAGCACTGTAGGGTGCAATTCAATTTGTTATTTGTCTTAATGTATTTAATTCTAAATTCGTGTTATTCACTTGTGCTTCTTTTGTGCATTTTTACATAAATAAATATCCACCTTATTTTCAAACATTTACGATAGCATGTAACCATCAACTTCTGCCGTCTTTTGTATTCTGTTTGGCTTCCATACAAACAAACATTGCTGTAGATATATGACGTAAAGAAATAAGATATTTATCAAGAAAGAAAATATGATGTTCTTGCAGAACGTTCTAGCCATGGAAACTGTCATATTATTTAATTGTTATGTCTACAACATTCTCTTATCCTTGCTGGTATCACATATCAAAATCGGTTCCGATTAGATATCGGCTGTGTCTGACACATGCAACCTAGCACTTAACCGCTTGTATATTATGCATGACGTAGCATAAAGACACAACGATCTGATGTACAACACTGGAATTTGCAGCGTAATGAACATGGTTTCTTGTTACTTCATGTAATCCTGTCCGTCACATTTATATATATGATAGCATGGGTGATGATTAGCTTATCAGATCTCTATAAAATGATAAATCTAGTCTAATTAACGAACCCATTTTAAATAGTTTACACATAGTAATGTCGTATCGTGTAACTCTAACTATGATTCAGCATTTCCAAACAAGAAATCCCTACTAGACAGCTAAACGCCGTTATTGGTGTTTGGGTAGTTTTGTATAAGATGACTATATTGAGATTGCACGTGTCGATTATGGCCAGTTGAATGAGAGCACATCGCCCTTGCACGTGCTGACATTACATCTGACTGACGATCATTGTTTCCTTGTGGAGAATAATGCTGTTGTTATGTAGTTGAAATGACAGGTACACACGACCACAAACAGATCGCTGACTCAGCGTAAAATTGTTTCTTGATAAGGAAATTTAGTTTTATTACACTAAACTAAACACGTACACCATCTAATGTCATAACATTTAAGGGTAAGCAAAGGTTTGTACATGAAATGCTGAATAATTCAATCATTTTGATGTATTACAAAACCAATAATGTCTCGTTTAGATTACAGTTGGACTTATTTCTAATTGTTTTGATAATACCAGAATGGCAATGAGCAATCATACTGCTCTAAGGATGACGTGGTTTAAGATAATACATGGACATCTAGAATGTTTATAACTTTATCGATTTTATCAATACGAAATATATAGAATGTTGATGAGGCAATTAGCCGTAGTCTTCTACTAACTTAACATTTTGTTTCCATATCTCCAATTCACGTCGTCTTTCCCTTTGATACAGTTTCGATGTCTTCAGGAACCGTTTATATATTGGTTTCATTTTAATGGGTTATCTAATGTTTCTGTTACGGTCAATGTAATTGAGCCAGTTTGTTCTTATTCCACCTGTGTTCATGCATCTCGACATCTCATGTTGCCCAATTTTGGTTTTCCTATGTTGACCCCCCCCCCCCCCAGGTTTCAACAATTTGGCTTTTTTCATCAATGAGGGGTCCTAGTAGGCCAAAACAAGTGGATGATACAGATTAATGATTGTTTATACTTTGAATTGTTCTAAATTCAGTCTTCAGTTAAATATTCTTGTCTTTCCTGACATAATGTTTTACCAATATTTTCAGCAGTAGACTTATATTTAGTTAGCTCTGCTTCTGGAGTTATCTTTCCTACTTTTTAATCACCCTTAGTTCTCTATCACCTTATTTCGTGAATTTCCATTACTTCGGAAATTGATTTTTGTAAGTTCATTGAAATAAACTTTTTTTCCACACCTCCGTTGTTGCATTCACCTTCATTTCAAGATCTTTTCGCTTTGCTGTTTTTCGGTTTCGTTTTGTCACTTGTTCATGTTGTTTTCCCTTTATCATTGGTGTCTCCTCATTTCTTGCTGTCCCTTTATTTCGGTGTATCCATACATTATTTCATTGTATCCATACATTATTTCGGAGTATCCATACATTATTTCGGAGTATCCATACATTATTTCGGAGTATCCGTACATTATTTCGGAGTATCCGTACATCCTGACATTGTCTTTCTTCTATATTTTCCAGTCTCTTTACTGTAGACTTAATTATTTCTATTTTTCGTTCGTCCACTTTCTGGCTTGTTTTTTTCGTGGTGTCCAAATTTTCTGTCATATTTCTTATTTCTTCGTTTAGATTCGATGTGTTCATGGTTTCGTCATTTGTCCATCACAAGTTCAAACCTCCAATAGAATAAACAGGTGCAAGTTCGAAAAATATGGAAGAAGGCCAAGGACATTGCACTGAATGATACCGAATTTAATCAACCCAGTGATACATCCGAGTTGAAATGGAATTTCAAAATATGCAATTATTTTCCTTGAGGGAGAAGTGAACTGATTACCTGTACTTAAATGTTTTTATTGTGATACTTGTAATCAAAATGATATTACTTACTCCCAACATTAGCGAGATAAATGGGTTTAAATGAATCGTTGTTCATGTCAAAAGAAGTTCAGAATTAAACGGAGAAGTCACTGCAGAAACCTGCTTGATTACGTTTTAGACAGCAATATATGGATTTCAAAAGAAGTGTTCATTTTTCTTAAAGTCTCACACATTACCAGTCGCTTGTCTATAACCTCTGCCCTCATGATAGATTACTGTAATATTTTCCTTTAAATATCCGACAATTAAAATATAATTTCTCAAAGTGGCACTTTTGGTATTTATATTCTGATATCATCGCGAGGTGTATTTAACAGAAGGTCAGCCACGTGTTCCGCTATCATCAATCATGAGGACACACATGGCGGACAGGATTACATACTAAACACACTGATCCGTGTTAATTAGAGGTTGCTTTTCTGTATAATTGGTGAAATGTCCACGATGGAATTAAAAGACACGATTGTTATGGTAAATGAAATTTATCTACAGGTGAATCTTCATTTTCTTCTTATAGTAACTGAACACAAAACATTGAAAAAGTCTTATTAAAATATCGCCTTAAAAGTACACATGTTTGACCCTGGCAGACATAAGTTTGTTCGCAATATTTCAAATTATTTCAATAGCATGGAATCGTATCCATCGAGAAATTAATCACTATTAAATTATTAAGTTTACATCACCCAGTAGTTCAAGACATACCCAGAAAACTGATATTTGTGTATAGTTGATATATTTCAAACCTTTTCATCTTCTCCTGTATATTGTTAATTAATAACGATTGTGAAAATAACACGGAAAATACCGACACATTATCAGATTTGTATTATAAAACTTAAAATCGGCGAAACGAGGGCAACATACGATTAAAGGAACATTTACATGGTGATACATTCAAAAGACCAGATGTTCTAAAAGGGTAAGCGTCTTCAAATCCATCAATGACAGTCTCGGTCAATTCAAATATATTATGTAGTTCATTTCTGTTAATTTTATATCTTTCTATTGTGTTTCCGGAACACTATCTAAACTCCCATCTCTGAGGGATTCCGGTAATATCAACCAGGTGTCTGAGATAGATTAGTAGGATTTTTTTTCTAAAATAGAAGATAATTCAACAAATGTGCTGAGTTACATACGTCTGTTCTCATTGTCTGAAGATTCCCCTGTCGGTTACAAACATGTGCGGTTATTTGTAAACAATCATATGAAACAAACCTATAGTTTAACCTGATGACCTATTGTATTGGTTACATCACACTAACAAAGTGCTGTGTTAAATGTATGATATGACGTCAGATATTATGTCTTTATGCTCATAAAAAATAGATTTTTTACAGTGTATCGGTTAATCATTAAATGAGTGAACTGGTATGATCATCCAATTAAAACACGGATTTGTTGATTGATGGTGAAAATAAAGAAAGAAATAGAACAGGATCCTTACATCATTATAGGGGCCACGTGGTAAGGGAGTTGATTTTTTGTTTTGTTTCGTTTTGTTTGTTTGTTTGTTTGTTTGTTTCTTTGTTTGTTTGTAAAATTGTAGTCTATAAGACAAACAACATAAGTATCCATCAGAACTCATAAAGCATTTGTTTATAACAGAGAAGGGATCACAGTTTGAGTAAATCATAAAATGTATATATTTTAGTTTCTATACAAGATAAACTAGTACACGTGAAGCACATTAGCCAGGAAAAGGTCAAGGGAGATAACCCGTGTTGAAGGCGTGTTGTCAGTCACAAGTATACTCCCCTTCTAAGAAATCAAAAATATAAATCCTATCTAAGGCTGCATGTCTGCAATAATCTAATGTTATTGATGCCATGACAATTCGTTTTATCACGCATTGTTCTCTTTGACATTTTAGAAAATGCATATGTCTTTACACTATGATTCTGTATCCGTATATTGATTAACTCGAATGATGCCTGACAAATCAACAATTGACAACACTTGTAGGTTACCATTCCAAAAATAAAATCTATATATCAGAGTATGAAAATGGCTAAAAGGTAGGGTAAAACATGTGTACGAAAAATGAATAGCATGTTTCAAAATAAATTCAAAATCCGTGTAGCGCTAAATAATAATGTAAAATATATCATACAGCTGTATTGTCCTTGTAGGACTGAAAATATAAGTCTATGAGGAGGTTTGGCAAAGGATGTTTTACTTTTACTTTTTACAAAAAACATGTGTTTATATATTTTATGTAATATGACAATAAATACCACGACGACAAACTGGATAACGTGATACATTCTTACGCTTCCATGTTACAAGTGAGGTGGCGATTTTTCGTTTTCACTTTTCAACTTATGACGATGTTTTTAGATATTAGAATAGAAATACCGAAGAGAATTCTGTGCGATTTCTGGCGATCCTGTTTTTTCCAATGAGAGATTTTTTAAAGCTACAACATATCACAACAGTCAGTTTTTAAAACAACAGGAAAATATCAACCAGGCAACATAATCATAATCCAAATTCAAATTCGATAAAACCAAGGCAAAATATGAATGAAAGAAAGATTTACACGGAGACTCGTGAAAAAGTACAAGGTGCTCCGGAAGAGAAAGCGTCACTGAAACATCACATTTATTTTTCAAACAATATTTTTTTCTTGTAGGTTACTTTAAGGAGTCTAAATTTTGAAACATATGACGTGACTTGAGAGGAACAGCCAAATCATTTTTTGAAAATGTCAAAATCAAGATGGGTAGGTGTACTTTCAGATATTTCATCAAATTTGGTAATTCCAATTGCTACGAATAGCTTCAAAAGAACCGACACGTACATGTGTAAATGCAAAATTGTATTCCAAGGACATGATCACATTAAGTAAATTGGTGAACGTTTTCATATGTGATTGAATATTTTATGAAACTACGAAGATAAAGAATAAAAACTCGCCAATCCGTTGTATATGATCCCAAACTCATAAACGATGGTAAAATACAGCCAATTTAAACCTGTTTTGACTGATTACAAAGATTACACATTGTACAGGAAACTTTGTAGGTTTATGTATTGTGTATTATATGTCAATCTCTGTCGGTTTCAATCTTTATGTATTGTGTATTATATGTCAATCTCTGTCGGTTTCAATCTTTATGTATTGTGTATTATATATCAATCTCTGTCGGTTTCAATCTTTATGTATTGGTTTTTACGGAAACATGTCAATTTCGAAATGGTTATAAAATGCATCATTTTATTTACTGATCAAATCAAATCTAACAGAACTGTAATTGGAGACAAAATTTCAACAACTTCAGTACATTATCGTGACCCGAAGTTGTCTTACTTACAAAATTCTCATTAACTTGTATCTTTGTATAATGATATTCATTACAACAGCTGATGTCACATAGAACAGTTGAAAGAAATGCACATTTAATCTTTTATATTTTTCACTGTAACTAAGACATTCATTTACGACAGGAAAACGGATTGGAGAGCTTGGTGTATAAGAGTGACATGAATCCATTTAACTGCCCCGATCACACTGCACTTATCTATGACAGAGAAAAGAGATAGCAATGCATATGACATTGACGCACATAGACCCCGGGGTCAAGAGGAAGACCCGGGGGTCGGAAGATATACATCTCTGCCCTGGAAGGGTACAACATATCCGTGACACTAACTTGCTCCACCTATGCGTGACATTCCGTTGTGCCGGCTTCATATTTTTCGTATTGTTGAAATTTAATATAAGCAGGTGAAACAGTACAAGTGTCCTAAAGTGATAAAAGAACAATGTTGTTTGTTCTGGCATGTTAACAGTTTGGTTGCGATTTGAAGTCGGGGCTCACATTCAGGAGATTGCTAACATGTGCACGCAAAACAAATTTCATGTAAAATGGACTCTTATATAGCAAATACGATGCATGTGTAACTTTATCGTGACTTTAAGTTTTACATCATATTTTCCTTTTCTTTTTTTTTTAAATTTCCAATACTTTATCATTCAAAACTTCAGAGCATTCTGGGGACCAGTAAAGGATGAGGTGTGTTGCGGTGTATTAAGGTAAACACAGGAGGTCGGTACATAAAGTCTGAATGTAACGAGTACATTGTGCTTATAACAAAATTGGAAAGATAATTTTCAATTTTAAACGTATTTTACTGCAATACAGTTTGACTGAGCACAAAATATTAAGCTCACATTCATCTCTTTTTCCCATTTAATGACAAACAAATATTTGCAACATGACAAGATGGTAGACTTAAACTCATCAACGCAATCTTACATTTTCCACCGTTTTCTCGTGTTTCCCGTATGTGGACACAAACTTATAGTAAAAATTGTACAAAAGACATACAAATGAATAAATGCATTTTTCAATGAAGTTTCAGAAGAAGATAGAGTAGAGCTAATAATCAATAAAACGGCATCACACAGTTGTCTCCTAGGGATCGTCAGTGGTGCTAAGGGCTTTAATTTTGAAGCCTACGAGGTGACCGAAAAAATTCACAAAATTATTCGGAAAGAAAATAAAGATTTAGATGTGAAGATGCCCTAGCTCCATAATTCAATACATTTCGTAATTTTCATTTATCTGACTTCTTTTTTCTTTTTTTTTTCAAAGCACGAAAATTGTATGTATATATTCTGAACAGTGCTAATATTCCAAGGCATTAAATTATAATATAACTGATATATTTGTACATTGAAGAAAATACTTATTAAAGAGGAAACAAACCTGAAAAATAAAATGTAATAAGTAGTTTATTATTGTAAGTCTGGAATGAAATGTAAAGCTTTTACAATTATCAGCATCAAATATACCATCCACAATACAACAAGATAAACACAGTTTTTTTAAGTATCAAATTTATGTAAAAACGATATTGTCGCAGTAACAATGGCTATTAGTTTTTTCAACAGTCACTTGGCTCTTGTCTGCATTCATACCGTCTTGACATTGAACTTTGAATTTAGAAACACAAAGGACGCAATTACACAAGATACAGTAAGTAGAAGACATACCTTACTAGGGAGAGCTATACCGTTACATATGTATTCCGCTTATGGTTTCCAGAACTTACAACAAGCGGTGGTGAACATTCACGTCAGGGATAGGTTCAAATTTGATTTACTACCTTCGGGTGAAATAAAGGAAACATTATGCGCTTGTTTAGATTGAATACTGTGTACAAAAGAAGGTAAAAGTACTGGAAACAGCATGGATAACCAGTCCAATTAAACAGATAATTATATGGGCGCGTTCGTACAATATACTAGTGTTCACTTGTCCATCGCAATCGGACGCACCGCTCGCGTGAGAACCGGCGGTTGCACTTCGATGAAAAGGTCAGGTTCTTTTGAATTTCTTTTCTTAAGTCTTTTATAACATTTGTAAACGGTATTATCTAAATTCATTCTGGATGAATTCAAAATTTTTCATGGTCATTAACAGCGTTGAATACTTGCGCACGTGTGCCGTGGGCCAATTAAGAGCATCAGGTCCGTCGGGGTGTCCAATCTTTGTCAAAGATGATAATGTATACAATATGGATGCTTGATGAAAAATGAGAAAATGCGGGTTATCGAGTGAGTGTTCCTTATCGTTTTTACATCGTCATACATTTTAAATTCACATATAAAAAAGCAGATGATTGAAAAACGCTTTAGACCTTTGAATAAGTAACCCGTGTTAATATATTCGTATGCATGCCACGTTTTCATTCCTTGAACTAATGTCATGATTCAGAAAATATACATGTTTTTGCGTTCATCTGAAACCATCAGATATATGAAAAAAAAACAATATTTATTAAGATAAGGGACTAACACCCCTCCAACAGATCTGACATTTTTTAGCACTTATGGATCCCCCCAGTCGCTCCCTGAATTCCAAATTTAGGCCCTTAACATGCCTGACGAAGGACAAAACTTCTGTATCCTGTCGTTTATTCGTTATTCAATTTTTATTATCAAAAATATGTTCATTTGTGTATTTTTTTAATTAATTTTTTTATTAAATATAGAAAATATATAACACATTAAGATATCTCGCCATTTAACATTTCAAGTCATTATTTAGATGAAATGATATCTTGTGTACAATCCCCCGAAATCAGCTGTTACGATACTGATGATAACATTACATCAGAGGTTCTTAGGAATAGTGACACACGTTCAGAATATATCACAAACATATTATTTATCTTTTTACATGTGATGGAACAGCTGAATAATGTTTCGGCGACGAGTGGCACAGCATTTTGGTTACAATGCTAGGTACTAACCTGAGTTACTCAATGCGACTGACCCTACAACACGACTGATAGGGAAGACCGTTTTTCACGATTAATACACTTGCACAATCGATTCGTAACGGCAATAGAGACAACAACTAGACACTGTTTGGGCGTCGTGCAGCCAAGACAATCAATAGCAGATTGAGACTACATTGGCCCTTTTATCCTGTGACGTCATGATAATAATCGCCGTAACTGCACTCGAGTGAACCATCGTTTGGCCTTAGGACAGTGCACCAATGTTGTATGCAACACGGTGGCGAAAGGCGTAGGGTGTCGGGACAACGACTGGGGAGCGTTTTGCAAACTGCTGCGTCGCCGAACGGGACCGATTCGATAGCGGCATTGTAATGGCTTGGGTCAGTATTTGGTATTGGAGATCGTGCCAAACTTGTTGTGGTAAATGGCAATTTAACTGGCATTCGATATCGGGACGAAATATTAAGACTTTTTCGTTCCCAAGACGCCATGGCTTTGGTGTTTTTCTTCAGATGGAAAACGCGTCAGCTCACATCAGTCACTTCACAATAGAACTTTTCTATAGTAAAATAGATTAGCCATCGAAATCGTCAGATTTTTCACCAAAAAAAGCACATTCTTGGACAACTCGTCAGGGACCGTCAAAACAAGAAGTTCAACTTACAGGAGCAGGTTCCTAGTCCAAGATACCTCACAACTACATTACAATGTTGTCTGATACAGTCTGTGTATAAAAACAGATACATTTCTCACCACTAAACAAAACGGGCGCTGGCTACTGTCGGCATAAATACACTGATATATCCGAAGATTTTAGACCTAGGGAAGAGTCCTTTACTTAAAACTGAAATACCATAACGTAGTTACATGTTTAAGATTTGAACTGAATTACTGTCAAAAACATAATTTACCAAAAAAAACTTATCATCGCTATAGCATACGACACGATTAGACAAATGCTAGACATCGATATTGGAATACATTGAAAAACATATCTCCTTGTGAACGTTGTCACTTACTGACTGACAGGAGCGGTTTTCATTAACAATTTCCATGGTTACTCTATATTGAAAATCACACAAGTCTACTCTATGACATGAAAATGTAAATAAATATCGAAAAAAAAACCACCAGATACAACGCTCCGTAAAATCTTATTAACAGTCTCTTCACTTCTTAATCAGATAATCATTCCAAAAAGAACAATTACTGACTTTAATTCCAAAAAAAAAGGAAAACAGAATAAAAACTTGTAGTTATTATGATGAATTTATACTTTTATGTAAAATATAAGTTATATTTGTCATCATATTATTTATTGGTAATGGACGACATTTCTATGTTCTATCAACCAAACTGTATTTATATTGATGTTCGTTAGTTTGCCTGTTGGTTCTTTTGTTGTATACAATGTTCTCATTTGAGAACGCGACATTACTTAATTGGATTGAACAAGATTTACATGGCGGTTGCGTCGATTAAACAGAAGACGCTTACTCTTCCGGAACATCTGGTCTTATTAGATATGTATTTATCAGGATTATCTTTGTTAATCTTTTGTTAATATTTTGTCCTGTTTACTGAATCTGGGTTTTGAGTATCATTATGTTGACATATTGGTATTTTCTTGCTTTTTATTGGTTGTTTACTAGTAAATGTTGTCACGTGATTACCTGTATCACCTAAACATTATTTACTCTACTGTGTATAAAGAATACTGATGCCGAAATTGTGTATAACTTTTATACAAGTCGACGTTTGCTATCGTGTCATGCCAACATATAAATATTGTTAGATTTTTATATATTAACAGTACTGTATTATGTGAATTACTGCTGATACCAGTTACTGCCAACGATTTCTTTATTGAGGAACTGTTTACATAATATTACTTACCGATATGAATAATCAAAGCAACCTGGGACGGGAAGAACCGATTTATCAGTCAAGTGTATTACACCACAACAATGCAATATATATAAAACTGGAGGTCAACCTATTAAACAGAAGGGTTTTTGACGGTATCTCATTAAATATAGCTGTACCTGTAAGAACACGTATTGCTGCATAAGGAATTAGTCAATCAAGGTAAATATTGAGGTAAAAATATTTAACTTATCATTAATGTTTTTGTCGTTTATACAATTATGGAATAACGTTGTCAATAAATATTCACTACTTCGGATATCAAACAAATCTTATTAGAAAACTTGGTCGGCGTTTTCAAAGCGTCAAGTGTATTTTAACATTATTGCATCGTTATAGCGACATGATCTACAATAATGTGACTCTGCTATTATACAAAGCGGTCGCTCAGACACGTGTCATCTGTCGGAATCCCCGGCACAGAGACGACATCTGTATAATGACATTCATTTAACCAGCGTTCCGATACCTTCTGCATCCTGTCCGATTGAACGCTTGTCTATTTATAACTAAAATCAGCGTCGTCGATTTGAACCTGCACGTGCTGGCATTCTCTTGGTGAAGGGCGGAAGTTGATCGATAACGCATGTGTCAGTATTCAAGATCGTTCCCTATAGCGCATACCGGAACAGCTGGTTTCCAGGTGAGAGGTAGGGACGCTACCTATTGGCACGTGCCGAGAGTGTCACATCTGACACGGCTGGCTGCACCAGTATAGCGCTTGAGAAGTCTCCATTGTAAACGGTATTATCAAGCGGTATTTACACAGTTATCTTACAACGTCGCGTCTGTTAGCTGATAGCGTGTCACCAATGACACATTTTTAACTGTCCCCGAGTCATTATATGTTTTCTGTTATTTCATTATTGTTTAAATATGTGGGTATGTCAATGTTTATTTAAACACTGCTGGAATGTTTTAGAAGAATGATTAATTCTTGAAAGGAGCCTATAAAATATACTGACATGTTAGTGTCAACCTAAATATGTAAATTAAATAGATGCTTAAGTACAGGTGAAAACGTAACAGAATAATAAAGAATGTTTGTGGTACCCTGGTCTATATAATTAGAAGGATGACGTTTCAGCTGTTACAGAATCAGACTCCGTAGTTGGATTTTACAGCTACTTTAAGGTTACAGACCCAACAATAAAAATCGTACAATTGACTTACTTATTTCAATACACAAGAACATATTGCCCAATTACAGAACTGGTTACAGGATTGTAACATGTGATTATGATATCAAAGTTCAGAAGTTCCTTACCCTGGAGCTAAACGTTTGAAATATCTATTTTCATCATTTGCGTAAAGGAAAAAATATAAATTAAGGTTTTTCTCTATATACTATCCCAATTCCAACAGTCCCGCTTACAAAAGAAAAATAATTTTTTAAAATAAATATCAAATAAAATGGTACAGGACAAAACATATTTAAATTAATATCATTTATAACCAACTTTAAATAAGGCATTTGTACATATATATGGTACATGTAAGTGTTGTCACGTGATCGTATCCTCGTTTATACCTGTGTGTTAATAACAAACGCTAGACTGACCGGCACATAATTCTTGTGTCGGACACTGAGTGTTAATCATGAAGTAGAATAATAATTATTGGTTTGCATTCGCGACATCAGCAACGAAATGTTTTCTGTGAAGCTGGACGTATTTTGAGGATCGTTAGTTTGCCTGTTGGTTCTGTTGTTGTATACCTTGTTCTCATTAAAGAACCTAACACTACTTACTTGCACTGACCAAGACTTACTGCGTTTTTTAACTTGTGAGCACTGACGGGTATCTATTTTTCAGATCACTTCAACGTCGCATAAAACAAATGGACATTTCTGCTGAGGATATGAAAACTGATGACGAGAACAAGAACGTTTATATCGAAGTTTACAACTATCAAATGTTCTATTTTGTTATAGAGAAAGACAATGCATTATTTCTTGAATAAATATTATATAGAAAGTACAGACACAGCTGTAAGTGTATACTCTGTGTTAATGGTTCCTGTAGACCAGTATAACCTCGTTTAATTATGGAAAACATGCAGGATTTAATTGGAGGAATTAATGAGCAGCGCAAAACAATGATGAGTCTAAATTATGAAATAAAAACATAAAAACAGATCCGAACATTTCTGTACATGTACATGTATTTATCCTCTAGCCGGAAAGTATACCTTAACATAGATACTGGTAAGTAATACTACATATCTACTCCAGTATTCATGTCGTTCTACATACATATACTGTAGCGTCAAATACCTAGTTATACAAGGAGATATAAAGAAAGTGAGTCTAACTCATTATAGATTCAACTATCGCAATAAGTACAAAAACCGTTGTATTTGTTCGGAAATGTCTGCCTCTCCATCAGTCGGCATCATAATCAGCCCAACTGAAGATATGTTTGTGTCTAAAATACCCAGAGCAATATGAAGCACTAGCGAGGTAAAAATAAGGAAGCTATAAGTTTATCATGTGGATCTCCCAATCATTTCACCAATACGAATCTCACGAGACCTTGTGTGACAGATTTCAAAATGTTAATAAAGTGTTTCTTTTGTAAAATCCTTTGAGTGACATACACATGTTGAAATCCTCCCATGATTAAAAAACATGATTTTTAGGCTAATGCGACACCCCCACCCCACATCCCGATTCGGACATTTTCCGATCTATTTTGAGATTGCCTCAATCGCCTTCTAGATAACAACATTTAGGCCCAAGTATCACTAACGAATTATCGAAGGACAAAACATCTGTATGATATAGTTTAATTCATAATTTGACTCTGTTGTATTTTATTTTGAATTTCAAAATAGTAATATAGTGCGTGTGTTATGTAGCACTCCCTTATATGATGATTCGGTAGATATACATACTGTACGATACAATAAGGATTTATGATAATCAAATTCTCTCTGCACAATCGGAGAAGACAATAAGTCGGTTCCAATTAGTTTCAATTTCAACAGTTTTACATAATATTTTAGGAAGATATTTACATATTTTCGGGTGTTTTTCGATGTCACCTATTCGTTATAACAGTTATAATGATCAGAACCTTAAGAGAAGAATATGATTGATCTGATTGGAAACTGAAATCACTTGTGTTTTTATTACTTCTGATTTGGTATCTATCAACACAACACAGGACACTACCGATAGCATTTAAAGTATGGAGCTAGATATATTGCAACCAACATTGGAATCAATTTGATATTAGAACACGTTGGTAAATTAAAAAAAGATGAACACCAAACAAAGCAGAATAGTAATTGTGTCTTAAGTTAAAAGTCGCAAAAGTTTAGCTCCAGTAAAAGTTATCTTGTTCAAGTTGTTCAGTTTAGATCTAGGCCAAAAAATAATTCTTAAGAAAAAAGATTAATGATTTATTTTTTTAAATAATAAAAAATAATATATAATTAAAAAAAAAACTTAAAATATCTATGAGATAAGCGGTTTTCTATACCCTATGAAATGTTTTTTTAGTAACATTAACTATGATATCAAGCCAAGATATTTCAATGTACAGGTGGTCTGTATATATTGAAACAATCAAGGTTCAGAATATGTGGTATTGACATCCGGTAGCTCCTAAACTATTTAGAAATACAATTTTACTGTGGACGATTGCCAGCTGAAAACAACCTGGTGATATGTATTTTAGTCAGATTCCATGTGCACGAACACTGAAAATATTAAAGTGGTGATTATTTTCCAATAATTCGATTGAGGTGAAAGGGGTTTGAATGGTCAGTGATTTTGAAATGCATGTTTGATATTTTAACTAGAAGATAGGCGCCATTGATAAAACAGTTTATTGTAGGATGAATGTGGTTCTGATGCCAAATCGTATATCATACACATCAAGTAGCCGCCACCCGAGTGATTCTAAAACCCAAAAGATATCGGACACAGAGATAGTCATCTCACTACTCGTTAGAATAATTATTTTACGATAGAACTGAATGAGGAAAACATGCGAACTTCGGAAACTCTCGATAAACTTTGTGGAATGCCGGACAAATGACATTTTGTATGAGATGTGCAGTTCTCGACCAAGATTATTTATGTATTTTTTACAGCCACTGAATTTGGCCAGAGGCGGGATTTTATGACGGGTGGTCTGCTGGACATTGACCATGAAATAAACACCAAGTGAAATAGACCCATGTTTATATTGTCTCTGTATTAATATACCATTGACGTGCAGAGAAAACTAGGGAACTTTAAAATGCCACCGGACATTAATGATACATTTGTGGAAAACTAATTGAGATAAAGACATAGATGTAAATATGCTGTCGAAAATGTTTATCTCTCTACCGCATCCCCTGTGTTTCAGCTTGTTTTTACCTCTACTTATAACTATGTTCCAACTGGGTACATAGTTACTGGTGATTTAAGTATTATTCAAAATGTTATGTTATGAGAGATTTTCATGATGGGTCCTAGATATCGTGAAACGAAAACCCCCTTCACTTTCTGTGTAGGTTAAATCCATTTGGTTAATAATTCTTAAAATAATGCATCTTAAATCTAAAATGAAAGCAAAACACAAGTCAACGTTCCTAGATCCTGATGTTCAATCTAAACAGGTATGTTATGGTGCCTGGGGATAAGGCGTCCAATAACTTGATCCTTGTCAGCAGACGATATTACGATTCCTACATTCAAAAAGAACCAGACTTGCTTGATAACGAAGGAAATCCCACCTGTACATTATACAATGTCTCAAGAGAAGAATTTCCGAACGATCATCCGTTGGTATCATTTAGATATTAATGATAAAGATACGGACCTCCCTTGTTTGTATTGCATTCGTAAACAAGACTCCATTTAAGCAACGTTTTGTCGCTGAATCGTTTAGCTGTTCAACCAAACCTTTGTCAAAACTACTAATTACCATTCTTACCACTATCAAATCTAGGTTCCAAGTTCATTGTGATACTTGTTACTGAAGAAGTGGAATGAATTGTAAATTAGTTTTAAAGATCTCTTTTAAAAACCTTTTGACCAATCTTCAATACTCGCTAAACTATTTCTTTTATAAGTACATTCTATTTTTCCATCCTGTAACACCACCATGCCCCATCCTAAACTAAAAGAGCGATTTCGTTCTCGTGTTACGAATACATGTTTTTTCTTTTCCAAGAAAGGTGAACGGAAGTAGGTATATATGGTTGTAAACTATGGTAAATCGTAAGGACCAAATCAAAGAAAAAGATGCAATACACAGAGGCCAAAAACATAAAAAATGATCGAGTTTCTGGTTGACAACATCTTCGTCGAGTTTATTGGTAAGATATCGAAACAGACTATTGGGATACCGTAGGAACTATCTGTGTCCCTTTGTCGATTGACTAGATTTTTTGTTTTCATTACAAGCTAAATTTATCGAAAAGTTTATCAAAACAGGTCACGTAGTTTTTGTAAAGTCATTTAATTTCACGTTGATGGCGTCTTGTCTTTAAATAACAAGAAATTTATTGGCTACGTCCACCAAGCTATATAATAAGCATGTTGATTTCAATTTCCCTATTGTAAATTCTCCATTTCTGGATAGCAACATCCCTGCATCCCCAGTCAAGTATTTACATGTCATAGTTGATTCGATATACAAGGGCCTGTTCCCATTAACATGATTTTCATGCAAGAAGTCGTCAACTGACGGACAAACGCGTAACACATGATTCCAAGGATGCAGGTTGATGGAAATTTTGGGGAAGTTTTATGGTCGACATAGTGATCTCTTAGGAAATACTCGATCCTTTGTTAGATATCAAGCTGGACGTGTTTCATGCTCGTTAGTTAGCTTATTGGTTCCGTTGTTGTATACGATAATCGCATTCAATAACGTGACATTTCTTACTTGGATTGATCAAAATTTACCTGGCGGGTGTCGTCAATGAAGCAGAAGACGCTTTCTATTCCGGAACACATGGTTTTATTTTTCCTTGAATTTGTTTTGAGGATTCTCCGTGTAAATTTAGTTTTGTACATATTTATTGAATTTGAGTTTGGAGTACGATTGTGATGACATGTTGGTATATTTTAATTTTTTTTTTTGTAGTTTTGTCTTTTTCTTGCTGTACATTTTGCCCTCTATATGATAAATTCCTTGAAGTATGTAAAGAGGGAACTATTTTTGTGTAATTTTAAAATAAGTTTATGAAAATAAAACACTCCCTGCTTCAGATCTAGTATACCATATGCTTCATAGTAAGATAAAACGTTTTTGTAAATCGCTAATGAATTTGGCACGTGCATACCACGTGGTCAGAGTGTGTAACATGAAACAGAGACATAAGGATTAGGCGTGTCCTTAAAATATAAAATCATAGTGACAGATTATCAGTCATCAACAGGAAATAGTCCCGATAGTGTATTAGGTCATTCAGTGCAAGGTTTTCTGTGAAATCAAGGTTAATGTATCAACCCTTTATTTTTAGTGATTTTATGATCGAGCACATGAATTTGTAGTATGGACGATAGAGATTGGAAAATATGGCATGAACCAACCAGAGGTTTAACCTCTTTTGCCTCTTTAACTGGTATGCATAAATAAAATCACACCAAATATTCCAGTTATTAGAAACTGTCAAACTTTCATATAATTATGCAAAGAGTCGAAAGCATTACCATTTTTTCAACAAGGCCTTAGTTTGACATTTCCCTACCGAAATTGAACTGGCATGCGTTGAAAACAGCATTTGGTTGAAATCCATACATAGAATGTGTTGCATGGAATTAATGCGGTTGACAGAGCATCAACATTTTGAGGATTCAACGCGAATGTTCTTGACCACAGTTGCCGATAAGACCAGTTACAAAATCGTGACTAGGATTCGCTTTGATATGCAAAGATTGTACATTTTTGTACAAGAGACACACAAATAGATAACATGCGGTTTACGAAAACCTCGAACATTAAATGTCCACCAGCACTGACTACTACCGGCAAATTCGAAGACAGCACGAAGACACACAAGTGAATATCGTCTTGTAACACAAATTTAGAGTTAGGTATATTAGAGCCAAACAATGAGTTAAACTGCATCATACAACTATTTCATCCTTCCAGGATTCGGCAGTGATGCTGAGGGCGTAAATTGTGGTGCCTAGGAGGCGGTTGAGGAAAACTCAAAGTGATCGAAAAAGGTCAAGCTCTAGACAGGGAGGTGTTCTAGCCTCATATTCAATCAATTTTAGAAAACGTAAATCGTATGTGTATATTTTGAACCGTGTCACGATTCGAATGAATTAAAACGTGGCATGTACGCTACGCACAATTGAGAAACACCTTTCAGTACAAATTTAGAATCAGATTCAACATAGTCAATGAATGAACTAAACTGCATTATTCAGCTGTTTGGTGCTCTTCGAGCGCATCATTTAGGCTTTAGACTTGTTAATCTCCCCCTAATTCAGTATCAGCTACTTCGAAAGCCTTAGATGAAAGCGGAACTCAAAGTACCACACGGTGACATGGGAATACATGTACATGTACAAGCACACAGCATTGTTATCTTGGTAACTAAAACAGAAGATTTGATATTTAAAAGACATAATTTTTTTTAAGTTTATAGCAATTTACCTGCATTGCTAGTTCAGGCCTAGGTTTTGAGATTTTATTAACGTTTTACCATAGCTGCTATCATGCAAAAATGAATGCAATGTTTGACAATTCTTTCAAAAATGTACTAAATATTGATATGTATATAAGCATGAACGTTAACCGTTTAGCTACATACGTGTAAGCTGTGAAGTTCTAGACCTATCAAAACAGAAGGACGAAGTTTCATATCCTGGTACAAGAGTGAGGAGCCAGATTTATGTTACAACGTGTTATTTATTCGTAAGTTGTCCTGCTCCATGATAAGGATTAACTTAAAGCTTCCAGGCAAAATTAACACTAGAAATGCAGCACCAGTTTATAGCGCTATGTTTTATGTACCGAAAAAGGGAGGATCCAAAATGATAAAAAAAGCGAGTGAAATATAAAATTTCGTGACACACCTCAACTGATGAAATCGTTTTCTTTAATTACAAAATGTTTCTTTTTAATCGCCGTGGCTTGGTGATGTCACTAAGTCGCTTCCTTTGTAACGGTTCCTGTAATGGGAGATATGTAGGTAGTTTTCTGGATGCTCGTGGGCTAGTTGTTATGGGCGAGGTGTAGGTAAAGCCGATGATGAATGTTTGGTTTGCAATTATATCGTAAAAAATATATGAAGAACATATAAAAAGATACTAAACTGTTTATCATCGGCGCCCATCACAACAAATCAAGGGTCATAAAGAGAAAGTCTGTAGAAATGAATGTAATGAAACGGAATTAGTGTCAAATAAATGCCGGTTATAATAACTTCAATCACTGCATCTCGGGGTTAGAAATGGCGACCATTTCTGGACGAGATTCTTTTACCGGTAGAGTGTTGTATCTATTAATTTTTTGCTTTAATCATCTCTACTGGCAAATGTAAAAATTGAGGATTTGTGTTATCAATCGAAAAAATTAACAAGGTATTTTTGACTGGACCATTTAGACGTGATGCATTAAAAAAACATCGTCAGAATGTATTTGGTGGATCAGACGAAAATGGACTGTAATAATGCGATAAAGGCTGAAGGAAAAAATCACGGTCTGTGAAGGCATGCATCTATATTGACATTTAAAACTGAGTTAAAAAGGAAAAATTTACAGAGACGTGTAGAAGAGGACAAAAGATAGTTTAGTGGGTGTATTGGTTGTGTAGTTGTTTAATTTAGAACGTGGACATAACAAAACATTTGGGTGGCGTTATCTAGACACGCCCAGTGTGTGTAATAGATACGGATATTTGTCATTGTTTGATTTCCATGTATAAATGACTAACAGATAACCTATACGCTAAGCAACATAAACAAAGAATACTTATTGTTGTTTACTTCAACCTGTCCTGTTTATCCTTAGTAAATAAAAAAACAATACTGACGTCATAAGGTTAAACAACAAAAAGGAAACTACATCTAGAAATTTATAAATAAATAAGATTTCAACGTAGCTGTAGAAGTAGCCAGAATTATGTTAGAAAGATGAACGTCGACAATCATACGTATTTCATGAATGTTCCCTAATCTGCATATACCTGAACATTTTAGGCTAGGTATTATGGCATCTTTCTGGACTTTTTAACATTGACAACAGTACTTCAATATACATGTCCATTAAATAACCAAAGACATAACAGCAGATTTTACCAAAATGGGTTAACCTCGTAGGCTTGTTATTACTTCGTGAATGTCTTGTCTTGTGATTAGTAAGCGACACTCTAGTGCACCTAGGAACTCCAATCAAACGAAAATCAGACATGCAGTGGGAGGCTCAAACTCGCTTAAGACCTGGACAACCATACATTGTTTGCTTTAAGGCAAATTCAATATTAATCGCTTTGTGGATTTTTTTCCAAAACCTTGTACAATTATTAAATGCATTGAAGACATTTTAAAGACTTAGGAGTTATACAGTTCGCGATAGAAAGTTTTTTTGTATTTTATATGAAATATATCGATATTAAAATCCTACTGCATTCACGTGCAGAAATACTAACTAAACTTGTGTTACAAAACATGCTGGTATTATTTAAGTACAGCGATAGTAACGTTAATACTTTGATACATGTACAAATTCAGGAATTGTTTCGTAGTCTAATGAATCACAAGTCGTCCTGGTGGGTCTTTCTATTTGGGTATTTTTTTTTCTCTCCTATTTTTTTTAGCAAGTACCCAACCAGTTAAAAATTGCACGAGAGCGCACCTGTGGCGTGCATTCTTCTTGGTGACAAATCTATTAAGTCGGCGCTAATGCCTATGATTTTCTATATATAGTTACCACTTTGTTATCTCCAACTGTCTATATCGGATTTACACAGGTAGACTAGATGTAATCTGATTCCCCACCAGTATGGTCTATACCACATTGACAATACCGCAAGGTGTCGACCCGGGCACACGTTCACAAAGATGGTGGTCATCAACGAGGAACACCACCCACCGTGGCCTAGTGCGCATGCCCCATGGTTATGACAAAAGTCAAATGTCATCAGCTCAAGTGACAAAAATAACAGCCAAATGAGCTTAAACAGTGAAAAAGTTACGATCGAGATAGACCTCTGGGTCAATAGCGCACGTGTTCACTGACAAACCTGGGATCCTCCCGTACATAAACCATGTGAACTGTTCTCCGCATGACATGAGTCTATTTACGGGGGAGAGACAATAATGTGGCATTTCTTTGTTAAGTGTGTCACGCTCGTGCAATTTTCATTTTAATAAAGAAAAAATCATCAAAATACCAATAAAAAAATATCCAAAATTATAACTTTTTACTAAGATCAACCAAACGTACGTGCCAGTAATGATATATATACACTAACTAACTTCTATTTTTTGAACATTTTTAAAATCTACTCACCAGGACGTCAACATCTAGAACCAGTAAACAAGTCAACATGTTAAGAAAAATAAAGACATATAAATCTATTAACATAAAACTTATACAAAGTATACCACATCGTCTAAACACATAGACACATTTCAAACTTTATAGGGAACAGATTGAACATTAAGCATAAGTGTTTCCCTCTCCATCTTGGAATATCTGTTTGCTAAATTTTCACGAAAACAAAACAAAATTTCTCTTTGTCATAACGCCCATATTTATAACAATACACTACATTAATACAATGCCAGTCATTATATTATGAAAATAAAACATGTTTAACATTTATAAGTGTAATTACCAGCCGACTTATACTTGAGAAAAACTATACAAAACATTTAGAACTATAGGGTGAAAGATTCGTTAAAACACTCTATATGATAATGTCTTTTGTGGGGGTGTGTGTTCCTCCTGACCCTCTTACAGGTGACAGAAAAAATGCAATCAGAGGGTCAAAGGTCACGCCTAACTGTTGTAAAATGTCAATTAACTGTAGATTCCGTAAATAGTTTTACACCTACCCACGTGCACGCTAAGAAGCAGACCCGATTTTAACGAGGTTAATTATGTAATTGTGATATCTTTTCAACATTTCACAAATTCAACGTTTCTAAGGTAAATACAGAATGATAGCCTTGAATGTCTCGCTAATCTATTTACTGACAATATTTTCACGAGTAGTTTAATTTATCTGAGTTAACGCCCTTCTACCAGGCAAGAATACAAACAGGAACATATAAGTGTCGAAAAACAAAGAGAAGTAAGGAATGGGCAGATTGAAAAGACACGAAATATGATGTTTTGGGAGCTGAAGTTCAATTAAGACACATTATTTATTTTGTCTGATGAGAAGATATAAAGTAATGTCAACAGATTCTTGGTGCAAAGTCAGACTCAATAAAAGAACGGTAACACGAACAGATCCACACTGAGACCCTTGTTTAAAGTACCGGAAAAATAAGACCAAATGTTCTGGAAGGCCAAGAGTCTGCTGTTCTATCGAACTCATGAGAAAATGCATGTTTGTTTTCGCTTTCCATAATGAATATTGTACAAAAGACACACAAGTGAACAGCACCTTTTCATAATTTAGAGTGAGGTACAGTAGAGCCAAACACTGAATCAAACTGCATCATACAGCTGTTTCGTCCTTCTAGGACTCGTCAGTGATGATACATCATGCAGCTGTTTCGTCCTTCTAGGACTCGTCAGTGATGATACATCATGCAGCTGTTTCGTCCTTCTAGGACTTGACAGTGATGATACAACATACAGCTGTTTCGTCCTTCTAGGACTCGTCAGTGATGATACATCATACAGCTGTTTCGTCCTTCTAGGACTCGTCAGTGATGATACATCATACAGCTGTTTCGTCCTTCTAGGACTCGTCATTGATGATACATCATAAAGCTGTTTCGTCCTTCTAGAACACGTCAGTGATGATACATCATACAGCTGTTTCGTCCTTCTAGGACTCGTCAGTGATGATACATCATACAGCTGTTTCGTTCTTCTAGGACTCGTCAGTGATGATACATCATACAGCTGTTTCGTCCTTCTAGGACTCGTCAGTGATGATACATCATGCAGCTGTTTCGTCCTTCTAGGACTCGTCAGTGATGATACATCATGCAGCTGTTTCGTCCTTCTAGGACTCGTCAGTGATGCTACAACATACAGCTGTTTCGTCCTTCTAGGACTCGTCAGTGATGATACATCATACAGCTGTTTCGTCCTTCTAGGACTCGTCATTGATGATACATCATAAAGCTGTTTCGTCCTTCTAGAACACGTCAGTGATGATACATCATACAGCTGTTTCGTCCTTCTAGAGTCATAAAGTGATGATATTTACTGTGCATTAAAGTAACACAAACACTGAGTGATTTTTATATAGAATATTAAAGTTTATGGATTAGCTTTATCTGTTCTGGTGACGATGATTTAAGATAAACTGTTAGAAACAATATGTATCGTCACTTGTTAACTGACATATAAAGAAACGCGGTTTTCTTTAAATCAACTAATTCTGTAAAAGGAGGGCTTAGTCAAGCAATATGTTACGTAGATTATATTGAAAAGTCGCTTATTTCTAGTTTCCATCTAATTCAAGTCATAGTATTAAACACAGGTTGCCTGCTTACAAATGTCAACACAGCTTTGACCTTATGAGATTGCATTAACATATTGCATATTGACATACCAACAGTGGTATATGATAAGGGCAATAACTCCATATACTTAAAGTTCTGTAAAAGTGATTAATGCTTTGTTTCATGAAATATGTTTTAATAAAGTATTTATCTTTTTATTTCAAGTGTTTACTAAACAAATAAATAAACAACAAGTCCAGTAAAATGATTTCTTGAGTCACATGTCAGTACTTACAGAATCTTGCCGGTATTGAATTCAAGTGGTATCGTGTCATGATGATACAGGGCCGTTAGTGTTGATTCATCATTTACTACATTACATAATATATATGTAGGTTTCGAAAAGAATATTAAGACTGGAGTAATTCTCGCCTACTATACTTATTTCTAAACAGTTTGTTCGTAGTTTCTCTGGGAGACCAGCGAAATATTTCCAAATATCTATAACTGAATTTCAAGGTTTTTTGGCCTTTCGTTACGTGTCACTGACTCTGACATTGAGCGCAAGTGCAAACACCCTTCTACTAAATTCAATCCTTTATTTCGTCTTTTTATGTGATAATTAAAGAAATTGTTTGTACTAAAAATAACCAAATCTTTTTTTTTATGGGAAAAATTTGTTTTTAAAAATCTTCAATTGAAAACTTGTTATTTGTGATCTGAACTTAAATAATTGACAAGAAACTTGAAAACGGCATAATAACCGTTATCGAATCTTCATTAGTTCATGTTATGTCATCACAATGGTAATTCAAATATACAGAATCGTTTAGGAAAATAGACCAGATGGAATATAAATATTGACAGGCCTCAATCAGAGTGGGGTTTACGTCAGGTAAACACTGAGAAACAATGACAAACACTGCCACATCTAACCTTACCCCGTGTGACAAGACGTTACGTCGAGATTTGTTATGAACATATTTACTCATGAGCACGACCTCAATACAAATTACCCGGGGGTCGTCATCTCGCGCGTGACATGTCATCACTAAGGGTGTCACTGTCAATAACTTGTGAAACAGAAAAGAACTCCTGCAACGAGCACACGTAAAGTCTGCAGGGTTTGTACCTGTCTCTGTGACGTCAACAATCGATCACCCGTCGTGCCTACACAACAAACCGGAGACGGTGAATATATCCGGAACACATTGCGATTAATTTTATTGTCCCCCGTCAGAGGAAATCATAAATATTATTCGCTTTATTTGACAGATAAGTATTATGATAGGCCGTCCTGTAAAGAATGCTGATTTCCGGTAATAAACATACTGGGGCAACTCGTCATTTCTGGTCAGTGGTTAAATTGTACAAGTAAAAAGTTGTAAACAGACATGTAAATAAATTTGTTTGCGATAACGAAATATTATTCAGAATATTTGTTGATTTAGAATCAAAATGTCCGATTGTTTCTAGCAAGGAAATGTCGTATTCCTACAAAATCCAATTTAACATAAAGAACATCTAATTTCATATAGAAGTCCGTGCTAATAATTGAAAGCAGAAAATAAGATACTAAGATCTGATTAACATAAAGCCTCGGATTTTAATCATTTCTGTTTTTTTAATATTTATTTACGATTATGAGCCACATTTATGTATTTTGTTAATGAAGAACACGTAACACTGACGATTTTTTTGTTGTTTTCAGTATTTTGATCGATGCGTTGTATAAACGTGAATGCCGGTAAGAAAAATGTCTATATTTCCCTTTTTCATTATTTGTCAGTACTACCTGTTCACTGTAGTACATCTCCACACTGATTACACTAAAGGTTAAAGGTCAATTCACCATTAATCCAGATTATCAGTGTTTTTATATTCTACAATGTTTGAAATAGTCAAATCAGCCAAGCATTAAGAGAAATACTGTGTCAAGCTTTAATGCTCCTCTGATACTAACGATCCTAGTAAGGAACTCTTCAGACATCAGAACAGTATCTCCTTGGGGGTTAGGAATTTTATTTTGCTGACTTAAGTGATGGCTTCTGTCATTAGATAGCACGTGCATAAACACGTACGTGCTTATCTATCAGATACTTGTCCCTTTTGATGTGGACATACGTAAATATTTGGGTCGAGTTAAGGAAGGGGCTGTCTCTCCAGGGGCCAATCTCTGCTCATCCCTAGCCGTGTTTATGGCGCGCAACAATTTCACGGACCACGCGGGAGTCGTAACGATTTCCCCCTCCAGTCCATCCGTGACTAATGAAAGTAGACGTGTGGTTTAATGGCTTAGTCCAAGCAGTAAGAAATGCTTATTATGAAACAAAAGTTTCTTTTCAAAGGAGTCGACGGGGTATATGTAAAATAACTACCGTCTACCAGTGAGAGCCTAGAGCACGCGATTACAGTTTTACGGACGACTATCGAATTTTAAACGAATGTTCACACGTGTCCACTCTGGTCAAAATCGAATTTAACTAAACTGTCCAACGACGTCAGTGGAAACATAATGAAATAACATTACCCAAGTAATGCAGTGCTTTTCATTAAATAATTAAAATCAAAGACATATATAACACACATATGTAACACACATATATAACACACACACATATATATATGTGATATATACGTATTAAAATTAAGTAAACAATATCTGGCCTTTTTTTCTTCTAAAGATTGTTCCCTTCATTTAATTATTTGGTGTTTTCCAAATCAAAACACTTTGTCAACTACAATAAATACATGCACGGACTTAGACGGGATGTAGAAGTCTGCAATATGTCTTCATAAGCACAGCGTCAAGGCTCTCTTCGGTAAATTATCATAAGAAGGAACATTGCCATCCATTACGATTGGGCCCCATATTCCTATTAAAGAGAAAATTGAACATTGTGTTACAAATCAACCATCGTTCCATATCATGTTATAAAGCATATCGGCAGTTATTTACCATGAAAGACATTATTACCCGTCACTTCCAGTTTAATTAAAAAGATTTTTTTCACGTGCGACTCACGTGACGGTAGTCACGTTCCTGTTTACAAAATCGGACGAAGTGTCGATTGAAGTCTACTCTTGTTACCTTGCATTCTTGTGTTTAATTATAAAATATTTTCTGTCAGCACGTGTGATTATTTAATTTAAAAAATGGATTTTTTTAAAGAAAAGCTGATATAATGCGGATCAAGGTGTTAAGGTTCTTGAAACCGATATGGTTGTATTCCTCATGAAGGTATGCACCCAGCAAATTTATGGTGTGATTGAACTGGTGTGGTAAATTAGTTGACCATTTTGGCTATTATGTCTGTGGGACTGACCACCTGAAATTATCTGAAATCCAAACAGCATACAAATATGCACCTGTGTAACATTTTTTTCATAATGAAAGGGGCGAGAGATTGATTTGTGTCACTTAAAACAGGGTTCTGTTGGTCAGTTACCCTAAAAAGGACCCAAGATCGATGCAATTTTAGACGCCCCGTCTTCTGTTAGACGTGGGAATTGATTTCTCAGTGGCCAGTAACCCTAAAGAGTTTTGTGTTGAAGTAGTGTGATTCCTTTAGAACAATTTCTTTAAAATGTGAACAACATCTTTGAATTGATTTGTCCTCTAGAACAGGTTTTAATGGTCAATATTCCTGTATTTAATGCATTGTCAGCTTGTTGAGTCAAATACATAATCAAAATAGAAGCTAAACTTTAAGTATGTTAAATCAATATAGCTAGGTTTTCTTATCAAATGTCCTATCATTATTCCCGTGGATCTATTTTAGCACCGAGGATGAATGACTTAAAATTATCCTTTTTTAACAAATTTCGTTTGTCAACTGATAAACTACCAGTGCTATGGAGTTAGGAACCTGGCGCCCGGAAAGGGGCGCAACTTTGTTGAAAGGCGGACAAAGTCTGACCAATGGTCAGTTTGTGTCCTGGTCAGTCGGATGAACGTGTTCACTTTTGTTGTTCATGACGTTGAGAAATTATCAATTACGGATCGTCCATCGATAACGTTTGTCCTGCGTCCATATGGTCAAGTGCTTTATAAAGTGATGTTTGAGTTACGACATTGAGGTCAAGCTCTGTCCTTCCCCTATTAATCTTACTTTTAATTCTGAATCTGATCAAGACGATCGCGGCAGACAGTATTCACTGAACCCTGGCGTAACAGCTGAGAGGGTCCCGATAACGATAATGTTAAACAAGAAATGAAATGAACATGAAACATCGGTATACCGTTTGAATGCCGTTTAAACAAATTCACATATAAAGCGAATGTCCCCATAATTTGCTGTTCTTACATGTCATAACCAATTATTTTTATGTGCAAATAACATGTTCTGCGTTTAATCTTAAAACGATTTGACTGCTTTTGATTAAAAAAAAAAACTCAAATAGAAAGTGCCGGACGGACTGGTCATTATACGGGACGGGAGGGATGTTATTTCTATTTTTTTCGAACATTAAACACTCCATAATAGAAGAAAATTTTACTAAGAGGAAGAAAACGAAATAGAGCGTGCAACAAGCAGACCCGGGAAAATGATGTTTATGAGTATCGCGTATGATTCGGGAGACTCCTAGTGATAATGGCGTGGAATTGTTTTTTTATTAATTCACTTCATGTTTATTACAAAGTCATACTACAGTTTCTACATGTACAACATACTGCTATTACAGCGTATACAAAATAGTCAAGTATTATGACAATTAACCTACAGTTTTCAAGACAAGAAAGTACGATAGCTTACAGGACAGTGCACGTTAGGATACAAAAGTATCACTTAAAGACAATACAACTGATTTGTGTGGTAATTGTAAGAATTGCGGCGGACAATGTCATTTTCTGATTTTTGTTGTAATTGTAAGAATTGCGCCGGACAATGTCATTTTACAAATGTTAACTGTCAAAAGATTGGTTATTGAACAATATTCATTAGACATGAAATGCTGACGTAATGATAAACTTGATTGTAATTATTCAACTAGACAGTAAAGTTATTTTCGATCAGTGTTTACAGTCCATATACTGTTAACAATGGTACAAGTTTAGGAGACAACATAAGGTTCCAATACTAAAACTGTTCACGTAAAATCACAGAGGACAAACAGAAATATATGGCACTCCTACTCCACTGAATCCTGATTACAAGGAAGATCTGTGTGCCCTTGGGATATTACAGAATCTACGTACTCCCGTAGCTGGTGAGATGATAATGACTTGTCTGTCTATAGCTGATCTACATTTTCTGTAGTTTACTTTTAATTTTTGGCAGGATGTGGACCACAACAAAATTGAAAGCATACTTTGACGGACCTTATGATTATACCAGCATTGACGAATTTTGAATTAGTTCTAGTATCAACTTTGTGTTTTCTCTAAATACTTTATTAAATGCAGGACGAGTTTGAAAATGGTTTTAACTGGTTAGATCTGTAACGATCCTGGTCACATAGTAACACCTCATCTCTCACGTTAAAATTCGGCCTTGTCGTTGTTGTCGTGACCGAAGCGACTAACCTCAAACTCGGCCGTTTGATTCGTTTACGTTTCGAGATTAATATGGCAATTACGTTTAAAATGAGGATCATATCATCTCGACCTTGATAACAATGAGGCAGTATATGTGCTGTCTTCGGGGCCATAAAGTATTGTCATTAACACACAAGATACCGTTATTTCCTTTCAAATTACTTTGTGATTGTAAAGAAAAATAATATTCAATTCGAATTGAATTTAATTCTTAGATGTAGAATAAAACTCATTTCCTTATTGTTGAAAATTAAAATCTAATTTCAATCTTTCTTTCAGTAAAAATTGCACTTGTTAACATATTTTTACATAATTTTTAGATAAAAAGAAAAAAATAATGAGTTGCCTGGTGATTTATGAAAGACAGACAATTTGACTAGATAATTTATTACTGAGATTAAGATAGTTTTCTATACATACTTAGGTGAATAAGATTAATTTTCAATTTAACAGATCACTAACTGAGAGTCGATCAATAGCGCAATTCAACTGATGCATTTTATTCAGCGTAAAAAATTATGATTTTGACGGAATGTAATATCATTGCAGCACGTTCGCATGTTCTAAACCATAAAAGGACACTCCTTAATAAGGTAGACGAAGGAGGGCCATTCTTCACGTCAACGCGGCCTTATAAATCATTACAGTTACACCAAACAACCACCGCTGCTACAGATAGGCATGTTCATCATAACGAGGCTTGATAGCCAACTTCCGGTGAAAGTCCTTTGATGCTCAAGTCGTGCGTTTGTCACCTTCAAATGAAAAATCATCTAGCTTTCTTTCGGACAAAGATAGCACGTGCTCAATGACCACTTAAAAACAGTTTAGGGCTCTTGGACACGACAATCCCGGAAATATGAGGGTGATAGTGGATTATGTATGTACTTGAGATTTACCTGTGTAGTTTTACAAACCTGTTTGATTATTTGATTGTCAATTCAGGTGACGTGACCAGGTTCAGGCAATTATTTGTGAAATGATCATTATCACTCACTGAAGTTATTACAGGCATCAATTCAACTAAATCCAAGAACATCTCATGTAACATTCATCATTATCAAAATATTTCGGTGTCTTCTTTGATGGCTCAAGGTTAAAATTTGCAAGACATTGTTCATATTCTGTCGAACAGCAGAATATATAAACGTTTCTCCGAAGTCGATGTTAATGGACTTGACTAGATAAGAAGGTTTTACTACAACATGTCATTCCGCCGGTAACAGGACACAAACAAAATGTGTTTAAGTATCAATAAAGGTGCTATATTCTCCCACACAGTCGTGAAAAGAAAGTAGATAAACGCAACAAGACAACACGGATTTTAGCCATCTCGTTTAAATCATATATAGATAGCATAAAGGACAGAATCTTAGTCTCTAAAAGTTCACTTTTATACAATCACATATCACAAATATATTCCACAAAGAATATTAAACCCTCTCACATTCTACGCTTTACACCAAATCAAATGAAAGAGTTTTGGTAACCCTATCAAGATGCCATCCGGATTTTATATAATTATTCTGGTACTGTAATGTGACAAAATATCCATCGTCAAGTTTTCAAATCTGGACAATTAGAACTACGTGTAGTGAACATTATAACAGTGGAGAAACATATAGTAAATTAATCCAACCAGCTTTATCTTAGAGGCTCTTAATATGTTTTATATATCGAATCGTAACGTTGGAGTTTAATCTTTTTCACTGCGAGTCAATATTTTCATGCACTACCAATATAAATGTGTTTATATACTGAAATTATACTTCAACTATTGTAAACCACCTCAAATCTAGAATTGGAACCGATGATAAAATTCAAACAACTTTTTGAATTGCAAAAATCGTTACTAATATGCATACATTTGTTAAGAAGTCCTGTGTTGGATTGATGATAATTCATGAAGAACACGATAGAGTTGTTTAACCAACTGTTTTTAGTTTGTAAGAAAACGCACACAAAGATAAATGCCTTATTACAGCGATCAGTTTGATAGCAGCATGAACGTACTTAGATATACCTACCGACCAAGGTGGTTTCAATTATCCGGCAATCTCTAACAAGGTATCAGCTTTTATTGTACGTGTATCGGACTGTAGATAATTACGATTTCCTTACGTCCGTCGCCTTCCGTCATCCGCCCATGTACAGCGTATTGAAAAATGGACTACTTTCAAATATAAAGAGGAGCCGCTTTTGAAAATTGTGCAAACCTTCCATAAACCAAAATCAAATGTCTCAATCTTCAATACAGATAGGAGCGAAATCTAATCTCCTAAACACGAACCAAATTTTCACGATCATCGGCTTTTTTAAAAACAAAATTTTAAAATGTGAACCACCAACAAACAGCATTTGTTCTCTGTTCAGTTTGAAATATGATTAATTCTTCGGTTTTAAAAAGGAATACAAGAAAAGAAAGTCCGATTCTACATGTAGTTTTTGTCGTTGTTTGTCAGTCCTGGTGTTTTTTTACTGAATGGTTTGAGAATTGATAACCAAACAATACTATGTATTATCATCTTAGATATTATCTTAATCTCGAGCTAAGGCGGGGAAGGGGGTATGGGTGAGGGGGTGGGATGGAGGGGGGGAGTAAGTTGTGCTCACTATTACACAGTTAAGCTATTTTCTAATTCAGTCTTGTCGAAATTGCCAATATAAAGATGATACAGATGTAAATTATATATCTTTATATTGTATCGCGGAATCCCGGCAGCAATGAAAATCGGTCACTGATATTTGATAGTTAATTCCGTTGTTACTGTAATGACTAATGAAATACCATTGATAATGATGATTTCAATCCACACGAGTATTTACTTGTAGCATATAGACATGTCATTGTTTTTATACGAACTCGTTTGTTCTGATAACTTGGTTTTACGTACGATATACGAAGTCTACCTATGTATATAGATAACTACTTAATGTGATTAAGTAATATTAATTAGCATTCATAGAAAATTGCTATAAATAGAACTCTATAGTTTTAGATATGCTGTAACGTTGAGGAAATAGATGATAATGAGTTATCCATCAAACAGTGAAAGTGATTGTGTTCTTTATACAGCTACATGGACTAGATATATCATATGATCGATCTTGATTCTGCTGAACAAATGTAAATCCGGAGCAAACATCCTAATTTATCGTGCACCCGAGGATAGTTACATATTGTTGACCAACCCGACATCCGGTCATCTACACGGCCACTGACCCGGTGATAATGACCAGATACAAGTAACGGTGTTATCTAATACTGCCCAAGGCTGTTTATCTCTATTTACCGTTACATTACTTATCTAAAACAGCTACAGGCTGTGTCTCCGTGTCACCAACTCTGTTAAATTAAACGAAACAACTTTATCTTTGTCTGTCAAAAGCACATGACACCGATGACGAGATCGGATGTACCGAGAGATAAGCTACCGTTATATCTACCAACGACATCTCGGGTAGATTTCAAATACGATACGATGTTTAGGGTTTTAAATACAATACAGCATTAAAGGATTTAGATAGAATATAAAGTTTAGAAAATTATAATATGTTTCCTGTTTTTTCCTGTTTTTTGTTTATCATTCTGATATCTGTTTACTCAATGAGTCACAACCGGAAAACAAACAAATCGAAAGCACAGTTTTTAATTGAAACATATTTTATTGTCATATTACAATGTCAGAAGGATTGGTCAGTAAGTTTTACCAGCTTATAAGTGACCTCTCCCTACATACAGACATACAATTATTAAATAACAATAGTAGAATGATTAAACTTTAGAATGTAAAATGACCAGATTGCACAATCAATGTATCATGTTAAATACTAAATATAACTTAATTAACTATAGATTTATGAGAGAGACAGAGACAGACAGACGGAGGGAGAGAGAGAGAGAGACAGACAGACAGACGGAGGGAGAGAGAGAGACAGACAGACAGACGGATGGAGAGAGAGAGAGAGACAGACAGACGGAGGGAGAGAGACAGACAGACAGACGGAGGGAGAGAGAGAGAGAGAGAGACAGACGGATGGAGAGAGACAGACAGACAGACAGACAGACAGACAGAGGGAGAGAGAGAGAGAGAGAGAGAGAGAGAGAGAGAGGGAGAGAGAGAGAGAGAGACAGACAGACAGACAGACAGACAGACAGAGTGACTTAGACAGAGAGGTAGGGAGGGAGGGAGAGAGAGAGAAGGGGGCGAGGGAGAGAGTCTACCCGACATTCTCAGGAAATAATGCGCAGTTTTCACAATTTTCAGCTTTCACAGTGTTGATACTTATCTACAACAACGTGTATAAGTAGACGAGAGTCTATATCCTGACAGATGAATGAAATATGTGGACAAATTAGTTGCCATAGCTTTTAACAGATGTTGAAATATATTACTGTTTTGTCTTTCTTCGTCAAGGAATTACACAACCTGGCAAATCTTTCTCAAAAAACCTGAAATCACAGGATAAGTTGGAAACGGTATTGCTTCAGAAGACCTTACTATATTTCTACATAATCGTGCGGTATATGAAGGTAAAACAATGTTTTGTATTATTCAAATTTCCCTGAAAACTGTGACATCATTCAATGAACTAGTCGATGAAAACTGTGGCATCATTCAATGAACATGTCGATGAAAACTGTGGCATCATTCAATGAACTAGTCGATGAAAACTGTGGCATCATTCAATGAACATGTCGATGAAAACTGTGGCATCATTCAATGAACTTGTCGATTAAAACTATGGCATCATTCAATGAACTTGTCAATGAAAACTGTGGCATTATTCAATGAACATGTCGATGAAAACTGTGGCATCATCCAATGAGCATTAATTTATGTCCATCAGGTTACTCTCGGGGCAATATAGATATCATTGTGTTCGATGTTATCACATCGAAAGAATTCAATTCCATTGTTGATAAGAACAGAGGATTGTCATAAACATCATCATAAGACACACTTTCCAAGTGGTAGAGAATAATGTCTACGATAACAAAACATGGGTAACTGTGTGACGTCATAAACACATAATCGCTAATCAACATCATAACCTGATTTCTATAAGCATGTCTGAACCCCTTGAATTATCCTTTGATGCCAGAACAACTTTTTGACACCGAGATTCGGTAGGTCACCTCTAAATTTAGAAATGATAACAGTTACAAATCTTTGCACATAAAGATATTCACCGGTTTCGTTGATAATGTTCAGGATGTATTCGCCGTCGCCACATTGGTTTCATGCTTTAGATCCTTAGCGCCACTAACGACTTCTAGAATACTGGGAACGGTGTATAATGCAGTTTAATTCAACCTTTGATTCTGTAGTATATTGTTGTAAATTTGTATAAAAAGGTGCCTTTCTTGTGTGTCTTTTGTAAAATATTTGTCTGAAACGTTTGAAACCAGGCATATTCAGGAAATGAAAATTGTAAACCGAATTTCATTATAATTACGATACGAAGGAGCATAAAACTTAAAAAAACAAACGGATGATAATTTTTGATCCAATCAAATGATTTCTTTCCTCAAAAAAAGTATTTCACATTGAACTTAAAGATAATTATTTCATTCATACAAATATCTCATTTATCTGATTTATTTTAGTTAAATATCGCGGTAAGCAGTTTAGTTGCATTTCACACCGGTTGACACATACTTTCAGTTTACATGTTTTGAAGTAAACTATTGTGTTACCACTGTAATCGACACAAGATTAATTGTAAAATATACCTATATATCTCATGTGTGCTTAAAGACATACACGGAAATGCACGGTATGTTAAACATTTAATTTTATAACCTTTTTACAGACTGAATGGAGACTAGACTGTAATCAAATCTGTTAGTCCCGATTTTGATGATCATTAGTCAATCTTCAAAAACCTCCATAAAACAAAGGTTACTAAGAAAATCACGAGCTCACGTAAGCGACTTCCTAAAGACGTGTTAGCTTGATGAAATTCGGCGCCAACATTTCAACCTGTCATAAGCTTTATATTTATATAGATGTAAATTCATTAAGATTGATTGAAGTTGTAACTGTATTTAAGGACTGATGAGACCAAGATGATTATGTAATAATTACAGACAAGGCTATTTTGTTACTGTTACGATGAGACAACATAAGAAAACAACGATTTGTTTTTTTCATTTCTTAGTATTTTAATGCATTTATAAATCACTGAATGGAAAAATCTCGAGACAAAATGTCTCTACCCGTAAAAACTTTCTCTCTCTGTCTCATTATCTTCCTTTCTCGCCCTCTTTCATCACTATAGCACCATCACGACAGTGGAAATTGTACGCACCAAATTATCCGGAAGTCCATATGAATTAAACAGTCATCTAAAATGATTCTATTTGCGTTTAACAACAAATGCCATTAGCTCCATCAATAGTTGCATAATCGTGAAAGACATATTAACACTTAACAATAAAATGTCCTGAGTTCGAATCCAGATAGCAACACATGTAATCCTCAGGGTTGCCAGAGACTATGGAATACCTCCGAAGGCAATTGGTGTAAACTTTAGTCAAATTAATCACAAGTTAGTCTTCTATATTAACACAATAGTCATAGTTCTGCTTTCGCAACACCTGTCACCAGGGACGCCATAGCTGTTCTTCTTTGAGAGCACTTGTCGCTGGAGAGAAGACTGGGCTACCGGACAATGATGATACTTGGTGTGATTGGGATTGCGCGTGCTTTTCCGGCGATTTGTACATATCCCGCTCATGTTGCCTATGATTGTCTGTTTTGTGAGATTCTGGACTAATGCTTACTGCTCGTGGTTCTGACTTGAGTGAGTTTGTCGGGTACATATTGGAAAGCGTTGACATTTCTTCTGGTGGCGACATACAAAACGACACTGGACCACTGAATGCAGTTCCAGGAACTAGCTCAAATTGTCCACTGTTTGACTGTGTCTGTACTGGAATAGATGTTTGGATGGGGAATGAACAACCATTCTGTGACTGAGAGGCCGATTGTACCAGCAAACGGTCAGATGGATACATGGCACGTGCGTTGTTGGCTGCGTTTTGTGAAGCGGGAATTTGCACGTGAATTGGTTGGAGGTTGTGATGCGCCATTGATGACGCGTTGATGGTCTGTACACATCCACCCAAATGATTTACCACTCGGTTTCGGACATCTTCGTTAATTCCCTGCGCTGATCCTAAGTAGCGCATCACCTCACTGGCGCACTCGGAGAAGCCTATGTTGTATTTAGCGGCAACAGTTGGGTCGGCTGCCACTGCGGAAGTGATCTGACGCCGCTGTAGAGTCCGCAGATGTTTAACTGTCATCTCAAGGATGTCCGCCTTCTCCAGTTTGGAATAATGAGATGTCTGTAAAGTAAAAGTGAAATGGTTGTTATAGTCAATGTGATAAAATAAAAAAGTATTGTATGTATTTAAGTACAAAAATACCAAAGTTGTATCTAAGATATATTTTGTAGGTATTATCAAAAGAAATATCAAAGTTTGATGTTCGTAAAATTTGTAATAAAAAAAACACAACAAAAACAAAAACAAAAAACTCAATAAGGACAAGATTAACATGTCTGTTATCCGATATTGTCATTGCTTGCAAATTTAGCCAGAAGGAGGTTAAGATTTAAACAAATAATGTACTTACATCTTTTTTCATTGCCTGTAGCACGAGAGACTTAAGCTGTAGTAGACAACTGTTGATTCTAGCTCTGCGTCGCTTCTCCATCATTGGCTTCTTACTCTGTAAAACGAAAGGACAATAATGTAAATAATAAACAAATATATATCAAACCATTATAAACACTCGGTAAATTATAACATTAACATTATATGATTTTAACGATGGTAAACATTCTGAGAAATCTTTAATAAATAATTAATGTTTATGTGTTGTTTTCTTAAGTAACAGTTAAATGTCCTTCTAAGTCATCGTGATGTAGTTAGAATTATGAAAGTAATGACTTTTAATATTTTTGTCATAATTTAATTTTTAACAATTAGAAACATTAAAAATAATAAATGTTTTACCTTTCTTTGAGAATATTTCTCCTCGCTTTTAAGTGACATTGTATCATAATCCTGTTGAATATCCATGTTAGCACTGTGTATATTGTTTATTGAGAGTACTCGTATGTCTCACAGCCTCACACTGCTTGTGTATATATGTGGCCTCTGACAGGCTCCGCCAAGTTTTATACACGTTTAACATTGTATCGTGTCTGGTGTGAAGCGATTCCGTCTCTTGTTCCCACGGTCAGATTCCATCACGGTCAGCCAATCAGATTCGAGTATTTTCCCGGCAAAATCAGAACTCTCGTGCTCTCTCACTTTTGATTGGCGGAGACTGTTAACATCTACAATCTGGCTGTTACGGTATGTCAATCAAGCGGTTTATCTGTTGAAATCTAAATAGGGGCACGTGGCTGTGTAATTACATAGTCGGCGCAGAGTTGTGTGGGAAAACCCCGCCTTTCCTACGGTTTAATTATTGTTCAAATACGCCGTGCGATAAACCCAAAGGTTGACAATGGATGAACAAGGCCGCACTCGCGACCGTGCTATCAGCCGGCCGGCCGTTTAGACGTATACGTACAGGAATGTTCAGTCTTTTTTGTAAAGGGGGACCTCGGACTCGTGGGAAAATACCTCAAGTGGGAAGGGAGAGAGTTTAATTGTCTCACCACGCTTGTGTAGCTTGAGAAAACGACTTGCCACCTGTTGACAATTGGCCCCTCTGTCGACTTTGATTTAAACCAACACGACATAGGTAATGCCTCCAGCATTGGGTCAGCACGCGTCTTGTGTACCGTAGTTACAACAATACGGTATCATAAAGCCCTGGTCAGCCTGTCGCGGGGTAGAACGGATATTGATTAGTAATGACTTGCACTATCGTGTAGACATAACCTGCTCACCTGTTTGAATCCCGTTTATTTTGTTACTGCTATCAAATACGTTTAAATTTCAACAATTGATGAAGAAAACACTTCACAAACATTTTAAGAGTATGTCATCATATCATAATCACATTGTTGTATGTTATGATGCAAACTTAACAAGTTGCTTTTACGTTTTTTTTTATATAATTATGTTAATATGTCAATTTCCACGAATTTTCTTATTAACGAATGTTATGACGTCATCACACCTGGTAATGAATGCACGACGGATCATTAAGATCAGAGTGATACTAACTAGAGTATTCATAACTGGTAGAGAGCGGATAACATTACCTGATGCTACAGGTGTGAACACCTAACTGTAGATAGGTAACACACCTTAAGTAATTACCCACTGATACAGGTGTGAACACCTAACCGTATATAGGTAACACACCTCTAGTAATTACCCACAGATACAGGTGTGAACACCTAACCTTATATAGGTAACACACCTTTAGTAATTACTTACAGATACAGGTGTGAACACCTAACTGTATATAGGTAACACACCTTTAGTAATTACCCACTGAAACAGGTGTGAACACCTAACTGTATATAGGTAACACACCTTTAGTAATTACCCACTGACACAGGTGTGAACACCTAACTGTATATAGGTAACACACCTTTAGTAATTACCCGCTGATACAGGTGTGATCACCTAACTGTATATATATATATATATTTATAGTTTTAATTACTTATACAGGTGTTCAATTCTTAATACATGTAAGTAACATTCATCAATACCTATTATCACTTTTTACTGAAGCTACATCTGTTTTACTGAATATTCCTGTCTGGTCTTGATCTAAAAACATATATATGGTTGATGCAGGTGCCAGATATTCAGTCTCGTTAAAAAGAAGATATCAGCGTTCACATCTACGTAGTTTTTGAAGGAAATATTTCACCACATAATATTGTAATCTTATTATCGTTCTGTTTAAAGTTTATGATTCAATAACACTGTTTCATGAGCCGATGTCGGACTGGATGTCACTTTTATATTTGTAGTTATCTCTGATCTGTTATTGCTTTGTACTGTGATTAATGAGATTGTGGCACCTTCACTAAATATATTATTTTATTGTAGAAATCATCAATGACAGCGATACTACTAATACTACACAAACCAGTAAGTTTTTATCTCTTATATACATGTAATTGCAATGTTTTACATCACTATATTAATACAAGTAATTACAATGTTTTACATCACTATATTGATACAAGTAATTACAATGTTTTACATCACTATATTGATACATGTAATTACAATGTTTTACATCACTATATTAATACAAGTAATTACAATGTTTTACATCACTATATTAATACAAGTAATTACAATGTTTTACATCACTATATTAATACAAGTAATTACAATGTTTTACATCACTATATTGATACAAGTAATTACAATGTTTTACATCACTATATTGATACATGTAATTACAATGTTTTACATCACTATATTGATACAAGTAATTACAATGTTTTACATCACTATATTGATACATGTAATTACAATGTTTTACATCACTATATTAATACAAGTAATTACAATGTTTTACATCACTATATTGATACATGTAATTACAATGTTTTGCATCACTATACTGATACGTCTAATTACATTGATTCAAAATTATGATCACTATATTAATACATGCAATTATAAATTATACAAACGCATTTCTGGTTAACAAGGCAGCGTATCGATTACAATCGTTGTATATTGATGATGGCACAGTTTTCAGTGATTGATTGATCTGCCATATGTGTAAGTATAATTTACATTGATACCTGTTCATTGGACTACACCGTTCCTAATATAGGATTCTATATCCGACATCGTGACACTTAGACAATACCTGTTTTACAAACCTTCGTATTACTGTGTTAACCAGGGATGAATGTGAAAAATAAGAAATAAAAACGAAAAGAAAATGGATACAAATGATCTGGAACACGAATATTATGGTAATTCATGCTTCAAAATTCTTAATATTAAACTAACATGGTTGATTGCGTATGCTATTATATGAACTATCTGCATGAATTTTCTTTTATATCACAGCATGATGATAAATATAAACATAAAAAATAACAAAAACTACAAGGAAATACTGTCAAAACATCAACTGGAATTCGATAATATGAGGGGAAGTATGAACACAGAATACATTTACTCAGGGACGCTCGAAAAGCGTGAGAATGTGTCCTGAATGGTAAGCATCTTTTGTGTCATTTACATCAGTCCACGTAATGTCATGTTCCCAAAGTGAAAACTGTGTAGTATAATACTTACTAGTTCATGTTTGTTACCTTTGGTATCAGTATCCTCTCTACTAGTGATGATTTCTACAATACAATAATACTATATACGTAATGTCATGTTCTTAAAGTAAAAACTGTGCTGTTTTCAACTAAGCCATTTAATTTACTGACTACCAAAGTACAAGTAAGTGAACAACTAATTACATTTAATAAATAAATATTAATAAGGCAGGAACCAATAAACATCTATCGTCAAATCATACGAAATTAATGATTTATTAGAACATGACAACGACATTCCCATTAACACCTTAATGGACATATATATTCATTATCTACAATGATTTGAATTACAATAACATTATGGTATCTATAGGGTAAATGAGCCAAAAATTAATTAGAATATGCCAATCTACAATCTCGATATACGTGTGCCTCCCCTTTCAGCGTGGCGGCTGTATCGTCACACCTGACATGATTTCAACTTTATTGTTTTTAGGTAACGTGGGGTTGGTAAACCTTCAACGAGTGGGCCATCAAGATTTGACAGTAGACGTACGGTTCCCACCACTGCCAGTGTTTTACGTCAGTTAGCTACACAACATGTTTTCCGTTACTTCATTTTGATCTTTATGTCATTTAATCAGTCCAATTAACCGATGTGAAGTATGTTATATCAAAGCCAGTACGTTAATTATCGAGTATTTCTTACACCTTCCGAAACAAAAAGAAAACACCAACATATGATCATAACCCAAACTCAAAAACTCAAAACTACGGCAAAATATTAACACAGAGACTACTAAAAAAGTACAAGGCGAATAAGACCACCTGTTCAGAAGAGTAAGCGTCCTCTGCTTCTTGGTCAATACTAGTAAATAATGTCGCCTTCTCTAATAAGAAGGTAAGTATCAACGAAAGCTTTGATAATAGTATGTTTTACTTTAAAAATCGAGTGATATCAATTACAATAATGATGCTTTATTTCTGTGTGTGACATATTAAGTGTGTGTTACTATTTCCTATTTCTCCCTTAATTAACATGCGTATATATTATATACAAAATATACGGCACAAGATAAACATGTCTGAATATAGAAATTTAAGTAATAATCTATTGATGTATCAAAAAGATACTAATGTTCAGTATTACACGTTTATAAATGAACTCGTGTATCAGTGTAAATTATACCAATTACATACACTTGTATGTGAAGTGCAACATTCATGACATTTCACATCGAAATTAGTAAATACACTCATAGGAGTGTATTATACTTGTTAATATATTACTAAATAATATATACGTATGTATGTATGTAAAGAGGCAATAAAGGTTATTTCAGTACAATCATACTTGGCTTTTTCCGACTTATTTAAGACATTTGATGAAGCAAGGTAACAAAAGAAGTTCATTTCATTCAAACTGGAGCCTTTTAAATATTTATTTTTCATGATATTTCAGACCCAGCCTGAGGGATAGTGTAGATTTATGAGATGTGACGAGGGCTAACATTTCTACAAGATGACACACAAAGCGAATGATATTTAGGAGAAACACACACGTTCGATAAAACGTAAAACAGAACAAACAAAAACAAAATCTAGAAGAAACGAATACTTTTACCATACAAAGTATTTTCTTCAAAGGACAAAAATACTCATGTTGGAGGTATCAGAGTAATTCAATAAAGATTTGATAAAAGTCCTGATATTGATCAATATTTAATTTAACAATGTTGTTTTACAAGGATATTGTATGGCCTATTTCTTACAGTTATATAATCTAATAACGATTTGCGATGTATTTCTCTTACGCGTTTTATAACATACCTCCTACATCGATTTGGTAAGAAAATATTTACATGGTATGTACAAAACAAAAATATGCCATACCATTACCAAGGTACTTACAACGTAGACTTGTATATTGTGTAGTAAACAGGAAACTTAAAAACCATGATACCGAAGTCTTATTAATTATTTTATTCATGTAGTTCCAAATGGGGCTATGTTTATAGTTAATGGTATTATTATGCAATATTATTACGAAATTTATGCAATAATTGAGTAACAAATAGATATTTTAGAAACACTTATTTACAGTAACGATCGGATGACAGCAGTAGACGCTTGCTCTTCTGGAACACCTGATCTTATTGTCCCGACTTTTCCAGGAGTCCCCGTGTAAATCTTTCTTTTTTTTCATGTTTGCCCTAGTTTTCTTAAATTTTAGTTTGCATTTTGATTATGTTTATATAGTGGTATTTTCTTGATGTTTTTATCGACTGTGTGAAAAAAATGTATGTTATCGTTTATTACTTTGTTTTGTTTTTTTCATCAAAACGTATCTATATATAAAGGTAACAGCTTTGCATGTTTTTTTATATACCATATTAACATTGGTGTCATGGTTTCTGCTAACGCTCAACAAAATTCGTGAACTGATCGAAAAGTGAATTGTTTTATCTGAAATTAGATTTTATAATCATTTCTACTTATCAATAAATAGAAAATAGAAAAGAAAACGAGGAAATAGCGATATTACACCATAAATGTATGAACAAGGAAGAAAATATTTCAAGAAAAAAAACCACTTGTGACCAGTTGTTACCCAACATCGACGATAAAAAAACCAACAGACTAAATGGCAACATGTCGGTGTCCTGTGTAAACTTTCGGTCTCTTAATGTGATTTAACAGCCAAATGTTAACTTTGAGGTGACTATACTTGTCAAAATGATTCAGAATCAAACTTCGGTATAAAGGAATTTCAATTTCTATTTCACTTGGGAAACTGTATAATATAGAGGATTATACCTGATCGCGGTCACGTTCTGTAATTAGATACAGTACCATTGTTTGATGTATTCCTTACGTCGGTCTTGTTCTCACGTTTATGTAGTGTTATGGAAATGATTAGAAAGTAATACGAAACAGTTTTATTAGTTAGCAAAACAGTGCGAAAGCTTACACACGTGTACGGCCTATCAGAGTACGCGTACGGGCTCTTACTTACCAAATATATAGGACTAATTACCCCATATTCGACAAACAGCAGGAGGCACGCTTCCCCTACCGAACTCCAAACTTTCCCAGCACAAAGTCAATGATGGGAAAGTTCGTAGTTAGTGTAAGTCATGAGAACCGGTCTTGTATTTGTCTGGTAAGATTTTAGCATTTAAACAAACCAAACATCAATAGACACAATAGAAGGTATGATTTCCGTGTGTTAACGTTTAGTTCATATATAATGACATTTCCTGGCCAAGTTTACGTGATGTAATGTCTCACAACAGAATAGCCCCTTTCCATGGTGTTTATGCTGTCAATCACCTAGTGACGTAACGATATAACGAGCCGAGTGTGACGTCCTTAACACAGAGAACAAAGGTCTATTTGAACGTGCAGTATTTCCAGTTTTCACAATACACATACTTGGTTTGAAGTGTTATAACATACTCGAGGCTATTCTATATCTGTCATTAATTACTTTTAAATTTGATAAGCCAGACGGTACAATACAACACGTAAGCCTACATATGAATGGTTCGAACAGTACCGCTAACACTCGGGGAAAGGACCATGTCTTCGAAAGTGTGAAACGATTGAATGAGCCTACTTATATGCTAAGTGTTTGACGTTCTAAAGAGCTATTGTTACATGCCATACATTCAATAACATGCAAATGGTAAATTTTTGTTGCATGAAATCAAAAAGCTATCGACAAGTTAATGTAAATATTTTAAACTGCAAGATTATTTTTAATCCCATTTCAAAAAGTTCGGAATGTTTAAGGCGATTTATCAAACATGGGACAGACTTTTCCTATTCAATTTAATATCCGTTGCTCTTTGATGGTATTTAACAAAAGAGTCAAATAATAACCAAATTAATAATCAATTGAATATCAAATAAGTGTGTCATAGGAAACGAGATTTACATGTTCAGAAAACACGTATAATCGTTTCCCAATAAACACAGTCCACCTTCAGGGCTTTTATTAAAACAAGCAGCTAAAAATACAAGGAATTTCGGATCATTATTTACTGAGGTTGAATGTGTTCTCCCAAAGCATGGCAACAATATCTGTTTTGCTTACAATTTCAATAAAAACTGTATGTTACCATATAATATCTGCAAGAAGAAAGTTGCAATCTTTAAAATACTGCATATCCATACAGTGTACAAAACAAACATTAGCTATCATAACAAGAAACCACGTGTTCATTATATCTATACCACCTGCACGTTACCATCAGGGATAGAGTGGTTTTGTGTTATAATCGTTACAAATAAAATGATGACAGTTATGAAAACAATTGATAACAAACGCCAACAGGGAGTTAGATCAGTGAATTTCCAGGCAAGACTGTATATATGCAAATAGACAAATATTTGGAACGTAAATTGTTTTTTGATGCATTGCTTCTTGTTGTAAGGTAAAAAAGTATCTATCAGTTCGGCGGTTAAAGTCAAAATAAATTGATATCCGTATGAAGAAATGGTAGAATTCTACAAATTTTCAAGATAACTTTGTCATTGTTTTATATTTTATCCACACAGAAGTCATTTAGGTATCAAGAAAATTAAAAGAGTAACGTCCATCATTATTAGTGAAAATCCTAGTTGTACATAAAGTACTACCATGTTATTGGTGTTGATCAAACATCTGAATATCACAATAAGAGAAAGAGGCTGCCATTATAGTTATGTCTCTTAACAAACCACCGCACACGGCTTCAAAATAAGTTAGGGAGGTCCAGCGAAATACTCTCAGACGAATTACGGTTTTGTTTACATTTGGTGTTATAACTACACACCTGCAGGACTCGCGAGACTAAATCAACTAAGCCAATGTTTCCCTACTGACGATCATCTTTATTCACTATATATTTCTTTTCTAGTCTGCAGCTTGACATCTGTTGTTCACTTGTTAAAAAAACCCAAATGCAATTTCACCTATATGTATTTCCCAAACAACACCCACCATATAAATCTAAGTAAATCCAAATAATGTGATGTCTTCAAAATAAGAACAGGGTAAATAGCATCGAAATAACTAGGAATAACACGAACCTTCAAACTTCATTTTGTACAAGAACATATTTTTATGAGAATACTTGTGTATAGACCTCATCAAACTGTCTCCCCTAAACCCCGTGCTGCACGCAATGATAGTAAAGGAGAGAACAACATTATTATTCAAATAATATTATTCTACACATGTATATCTTGGCGCCATACTTATGACGATAAGCCGAATCTTTACTTTTTTCACAAATGTATTATCATATTTTTCATGATTTTTTGATAAATATCTTTTACTTATTTTTGATTCACGTAGAAAAGATTGTACAAAAGGCATATAAGTAAAACACACGTTTCAATATAAATATAGAAAGAGCCAAATCATCAAACATACTGCTTTACGTTAGAGTGGTGATTATTCCACTCCGCTTTGTCATTTTGACTGATTTTTCTTCGTATATCGTCTTCTACAAGAATAACACGCGCTGCTTAACATCGCGCCCATGACCACTGTCCGTAACGAATTTAGACACGTAATATATTGTATATGGAGTTGGCCTTATGACCTGACGGAGATATAATTGAATTCCATAAAATAGATCAAAGTGACCAATACTTTACAACAAAGCGTGTGCTTCATACCACGCGCGGCTTGCGCAGTATGCTACTACGCGCAGTATGAGCGTGACAAACGATGTACAACCAATCATCCTCTAGACATGGCGGCGATAAAATGGCCTTCTTCCATAAAATTTGATATCAACATCAATAGCGTTTGTGGTAATCCATCTGCCTTCAGATATAGTGTTAATTGCTCTGCTCCGCACGACACTTATTTTCACAATGGTCATTTATAAGCAATCACGAAGCTTACTTCAAGGGTCAAGAAATTTTGGCATTAGTCAAGGAATTTGCAATGGTATTCAAGCAAAGCTAAGAAGGAGATGGGCATCTGTGTTATGGTTTATTCTGTAAACAATAGCCTTTCTAGAACAACATGGAAGACATTGTTGAAATAACAAATACAACTCAATTTAAAAGCTGCATTATTAACATTTATCAAATCCACATGTATACATACGTACGTGTTTAAACTGTCGATTTCTTTGGCCACAATGCTTGATAGGTAGTAATGTATACAGTACGAAACACAGAAAGTCTAACAGATACGTTAACTACTGACATTTAGATGTCAATTCTATCTTTATTTCAAACGCAATTACGACATATAGTTATCGTTTTATTATGATATAATTATGGTTTGTCATTTGATGTAATTATGGAAAAGCATTTGAGTAATATATTATTAAAGACTGTGCAAAAAACACGCTAGTGTATATCATATTTTAATACAAATTTAGAGTTAGAGTAGAGCCAAACAATGAAAGAAACTGCAGCCTACTGTTTCGTCAGTAATGTTAAGGGTCTGAATTTTGAAGCCTGTGGGGCAACTGAAGAAAATCCAAAGCGATCGAAAGAAAATCCAAAATCTAGATGGGGAGGTACAATAGCCCATAACTCAATATATTTCCCAATCTTCATATATATATATATAGATCAAGGTAAAATATATGTGTATAATTAATGAATAAATAATTAATATTGAAACGATAATCATATCCTATTAAGTTTTCTATTTCTAAATATAGAAAGTATCATTGACTCAGTTCAGCTAGAAAAATATACTGAGATTGCAGTAAAAAATTATATCTTTGTAATATTGATATATATTAATGCTATCAATTTACAATCACATGATGTAAAATAAACATTACACAATAGATGATGAATCACCGATTGAAAATTAACAGGTAATAATGGCTATGTCAACCTTTAGACACATATTCGTTCACTGTTTTGTTTTATACCTTAAAAATTACACTTCAACCAGTTTAGGTAGGCGCGTTAGGATATCATTATAGAAATACCTTCAGACTGTTTATGTCAGTTTTGGCTAAAGAAAAATGAACAATTTGTATTCGTGTTAAAAAATATCATACATATGTTTATATACGATGAATGCTTTTCTCACAATACGTTTTTAAATGTCCAATATATTCATGAAAATTTATTTCAAATGCCATATTATTTAACTGAAGCTGTTTATAAACAGAGTGTATCACTGTACGGCTAAATAACAACATTGAGTTTCAGAGGCTGAGTGAGCAGCTATGTTTAATAGAACGCTATCCAGTAAAAAAAAAATGTTTGAAAGTTTTTTAATTATAAGCGAATTAGTTTAAAACCAAATTATCTAAAAATCCTTTGAAGTTACTATAATCCCTATCATATTCTTTCCTTTAGTATCTTATCTCTCCATGGGTTTCTTGGGAAACATTTTGTCACATTTTAATCAATTAGTGAGAGAAGTATGTATCCATATACTGGCCTTTGAAGTGCTTCCAATAAAACGGACCTGTTCCCAGCATATGTGTGACTGTTAATGGTAGCCCTAATGTTGAACAAATGTGACCCCATCGGGAGGCATTCCTCTCGTGTCTTGTCAACTTTACAAATAGAAATCTTAACGATAACGTTTGTACCTGAAACCTTTCCATCTATAAACATCATTTTATCTATAGGTCTTGTTCTCAGTTTCCACAATAGATTTAAATGTCTAAAAATCACCAAGCTTTTAATTTTTTTAGGAAAAATGATTATATTGATATATTAAAAGATTTTAAAAACATTTTACACGAAGTTCAGTCGGTAGTTTTTTAGTGTTAAGAATTATGAAATAAGATACATTTGATGTGATACTTTTAGAGGACAAGCTAACCAATGTTCAATTTTACTTACTCTGGGACAACTGTTAATGGGACGCGACAAATTAGGGAACACTTAAGTCCAATTATAGACAAAAATTTTGAAAGACGTGTTTGTCGTAATTACGAAATCTATTCAATAGTATGAAGTATGTTAAATAAATATCGGCGAACAAAAATGTTTACGATTGTTTTCACAGTTTGTTCCATAAAAATTGTAATTTGTGACGTCACTAACCGTCAGATGTAAGAGTTGCCTACATTCTGCCATCACGCTCCCACCGCTGGGCTAAACACTTACAATGCAGTACAAAGTGATGTGAAATTTTAAAACTACTGTACATGTCTATGACTACATTCCCGTAACTGTCAAAAACTAGCCAGCTTGTCGGACCAGGCCACTTGATGAGGTGGGTTTAGTTTGTGGGTCATACGGTGCGTTACTCTTGAATTTACGTATTTTTAAGATTATCATATTTGTTTCGGACCAATAATGCCTAATTATCCTCGTTGTTACAATGTGTTATTTATAAACCGTGACTATAATAACGCTATTCTCATGGTTTAATAGAGATCTCGATCCTACGTAATCAATGATCACTAAGGGGCGACAGTAATGTTTACTCGTATGAAACTAATTGTAACAATGTTAAATTTGTTCAAAAGTTTATAAAACAAACAAAGTGTTTTAACACTACCTAATTCTGAACTGCTTGCATCATCTCATCCTTTCCTCCTTCTGACAAAATAATTTAAACTTACAATTGTACGTCTACGAATTACTTATCTTCATATTTATAGTATAAATGTGTCACGTGCAGTATATTAATTTTTTGTAATTTCATTTATGGAGAAGACTTCATAAGTTGCTAGAACTTGTCTCTGATACATTTATCTACCACTGATAATAATATATTTAAATCAAATAATCACTATATATATATCTACCATTGTATTGTTACAAATTTTACCAAAAATACAAATGTGACTGATGATAATTCATCTGACGTTTCATACATCCCTCGTGTGTTGTAGACATTTACATATTTTACAAGAGCAAATTTCTCCCTATTGTCTCTGAGGATAACGATGCAATCACCTCTCATTTGAATTACTTTCTTTAGACCAAAAATATCGATATAAAATTATGCAGATTTCGTTTTTTCATTAAGATACATATTTCTGTGTTGTGTCCTGTTTATAGTGCAGTTGTAAAACGAGTTGAATATATCACATCTTCTAGACCTTAAATTGTTAAGTTAACTCTGTAACTATGTTAAACATAAAGAGGGCTTCCTTCGGGGTGAAGACATACAGGCCTTCAAATCAGCTTGTTATATTACTTCTAAAGACCTTCAATAACAACATTCATTTATAGAATTATTCGTCTAACCTCTTAATTACGCTCGCTAACTTCTTTATCTTACATTAAAAGTTGTTGAATACATCTGCTTGTCAAATAATTTTATAACACACGCCCGGTCTAATGAAGACGCCCAGTAACTTTTGGCGGCAATTAGAGCAGACGACGAGACACGTGCTGACAAAATACGTCAGTGCACGAGACAGCATTAGATAAAGCGCATGCATCTTCCCGCCACATGGCTCTATCTGAACACTACCAGATTCTGTGACATGTTGCGACCTCTGTACATCAAATACGAAAGGAGAAAAACTCTCAGTGTTAACATTTTCAACAAATTTAAAGACTTTCAAAGTTATTTAATATTTTTCTTATTCCTACTGAAAATTTATGACTTTATGACATCATAGAATTATCTTTAGGCGATGCATTCGTTCGCTATCTATCCCCCTTGTGGCCCCAAAGCGTGAATGCCCACCGGCCACTTGACACGCGTGAGGATTTTGATGGATGGATTAGCAGATCACAGCATCTGTAACCAATAACGAGCATATCATATGTAACGTGGGATACTGACCACTAGGGGAAAAGGGTCATGGCTGTTTTCACGCGCGCGCTAGATTTGCCGCCAAATTATATATTTTATGTGTCCGTTATCGTTGCCTCCCACTGGGTTTTGTCAGTGTTTCTGCAATTGCCGAGCATGTTACAATATCCTATTTCAAATAGTAGCATGTCCGTGCGGAACTCGATCACTCACGCATTAGCTTTTCAGTTTAATTGCTTTCTTTCCTTTCAAATGAGTGGAACGCCATACTTTTGTGTCCCTATAATAACTAATACAGCTTCCGCTGATTATTTGCCTTCACCACTATTTGTTTTCGCTGTATTCCTTCAAAAATAAATAAAACATTTTAATTATTGTTATATATAAACTAATATGTTATTATTCATATTAAACCCGACCCACTTGTAATTTTAACATCCTTGAAGGTGACTAGAAAAAATGGTACATAATCATAAAATTGTTGATGTTTAGACAATAAAAATGTTTTTTTTATTAATCAATCAAGTTTATTTCCTTAAGTTATACAACTTATCGGTAACATGTAATAACACACATGATAATATATATAATACATAGTACAAACACTGAACAACAACATACACACTATTTAGACACAAACAGTTAGGTTTATTTCCACCATAATATCATCATCATCATCATCATCATCATCATCATCATCATCATCATCATCATCATCATCATCAACAACAACAACAACAACAACAACAACATCAACAACAACAACAACAACAACAACAACAACAACAACAACAACAACAACAACAACATCAACAACAACAACAACAAAAAAACATAAGAAATCAGAAATGTACAATGTAACTGTAATTAATAATCAGATAATAATGTATTTGCCCAGTAAATTCAAATCTTTCAAATTATGTGTGTTCAATAATTCTATAACTTTGAAAACAGATGGCTGATACCAGTAATATGTTTAATGTATTTTCTCCTACGATCGGAATGTATGGGACAGGTAAAAAGAAAATGGAATTCTACTTCTAATAGGTCACAATTATTACAAAGTCTATTGTTCCTATCAGTATTTCTATATCTACCAGTTTCTATAGCTAGTTAGTATCACAATAACTGTTTTCTTAGATAAGTCATTCTATCGTGAATTTGTCTCACCCAATTGTTTCCTACCTACTGAATACTGAAGTTTGAATAAAAACCCCTCTATAAGAAACACAAGTGATTTCAATAGGAATTTCGAATTAAAATACAATATTGATAAATAAATTAACTAAAATGCATCGAACATTTTTTTCGTCCTTCTAGGACTTGTCAGTGATGATAATGGCCTAAATCGTGACACTGTGTTTGGGGGGAAATCAATATTGGTTGTAAGAGGTGTCACAAAACCTGATGGGGATTTCATCTAATATGAAATTCAATAAATTCTATAATTTTTAACTTTGTATAGTTTCAATTAAGTACGTGTGTATACGTAATGATTGTATTCTGAATCGTGCTGCTATTAGAGTGATTTAAAACATGGTATGAAGTTTACGACACAAATCCTCCGGCAGTGTCTACCACATCCAGTCTAAAAATATGTTCGAAAGAAACACGAGACTTCGAAAGCAACCAGAAGGCTAACAAAGCTTCATCTTGTCACAGTCTTCCTTCTAGAACTTGGACAGAAAACCTGGAAAATGTATGGATTGGGATAAAATTTAATTCCGATAGCTTCGAAAATTTTCAAGATGCAAAATTACACTACACTAAAAAATCTTTTCAGTGGCATTTTGTTTCACCGGTGCCGTTGATGTGTATAAATTATGAGCTGTTATCAAATTCAATATAAAGCTTTTAGTTTTAATTCCATAGGTCATACTCTTAGTTATTTCACAAATTTGGTATAATATATATTACGGATTTCTGAGTCCGTGTAAAATTCAAGGGAAATTTATACCTATATCACAGAAGTACAAAATGTACATTTACAAGCAGGGAGTCTGTCTGTAATATTTAAATTCGCCGTTTAAGTACATGTAATAGGTAAAAGCTACCTTTTATTACAACACTCGCATTTCATAATTATCCAAAATCCATTTTGAATTCATATCCCTTGTTTCTACAGCTTAACTCGCTTCCAAATTGGGAAAAACTATAAAAATAGAAAGAAAAGTTTTGATTCCCGGATTTGAAAGTTAGTTGTATTTAATCAACATTTTACTAAAGGGTAATACAAATAGATGATTTAAAATCTCGTGAGATTGCCAAGGCGACGGTCGTCTTGGGAACACGTCGCTAGATCAGTGTACAATCTTCTCTTATCTGATATCGCTCGCCACCATCCGCCATTAGCTTATTGAATTAACATTTATCATTTAAACTTCTCCAGTGACCGCTAGCAGGTACCTAAAGGTCACGTGCTATCAACCACCAATATCAGTCATAATGACCATTATGGAAATCATTACGCCATGAGGATTAATCATGGCCCGGATCGGTACGGTGCATGTCGATATGGGAAGTCGTCCGCATCGAGCGTTCGTCGTCTGCCATCCGAGAAGTGTTGATATCCAACGTGGCCTCTTTCAGCGGTGTCTCCTCGCACGGCCGAGTCTTATCAGATTAGATAAGTCGCGTGCCATAGGCCTTCTCTGTTACGTAGAGCGCAATAAAGCTGTGTTTGTTTATCTAACGACAATCTAAGTCATATCGGCGCTTTGTCAATTTTGCGGGCCATGATTTTAAGTCGTTTAACGAAGCAGGGAAACTCTTGTAATGGCTGTGTGATCTGACAGAGAACATCTAATCTAAATCCGGTTAAAGCGGAAGGGAGGGGGGCTTTAGTAACGAGAACTGAATCAACATTAAGTCTTTAACTGTAAACATGTGCTTATATAAGAATATCTTTATAAATCTCCTTTGATTGAACAGATAGCAACGAAAGAAAGAAATACTCAAAATAACGTAACCGAACAGTGGTTATGATATGTAACAGAGAGAACTTTCTACTGATGTACAAGTCTCAGAGAATTAATTCACTCAGATATTTGTCTGCTAAATGAAATTCAATTTCAAAAATCAAACGTTACACGTTTATTCAAGATTTCCGATACTGCGTACGTCAGTGCTAGTACGCTACAAACTGGTCTTTTGCCAGATGAAGGTGGCCGTGTAGTCATCGAAACGTTACACTCTAATCTTCTACTGGTTGTGTTATAAGATGAAGGTGACCGTGTAGTCATCGAAACGTCACTCTAATCTTCTACTGGTTGTGTTATAAGATGAAGGTGACCGTGTAGTCATAGAAACGTTACACTCTAATCTTCTACTGGTTGTGTTATAAGATGAAGGTGACTGTGTAGTCATCGAAACGTCACACTCTAATCTTCTACTGGTTGTGTTATAAGATGAAGGTGACCGTGTAGTCATCAAAACGTCACTCTCTAATCTTCTACTGATTGTGTTATAAGATGAAGGTGACCGTGTAGTCATCGAAACGTCACACTATAATCTACTGGTTGTGTTATAAGATGAAGGTGACCGTGTAGTCATCGAAACGTCACACTCAAATCTTCTACTGGTTGTGTTATAAGATGATGGTGACCGTGTAGTCATCGAAACGTCACACTCAAATCTTCTACTGGTTGTGTTATAAGATGATGGTGACCGTGTAGTCATCGAAACGTCACACTCTAATCTTCTACTGGTTGTGTTATAAGATGAAGGTGACCGTGTAGTCATTGAAACGTCACACTCTAATCTTCTACTGGTTGTGTTATAAGATGAAGGTGACGGTGTAGTCATCAAAACAGCACACTCTAATCTTCTACTGGTTGTGTTATAAGATGATGGTGACCGTGTAGTCATCGAAACGTCGCACTTTAATCTTCTACGCGTTGTGTTGCAAGAACTTCTATTCTACCGACATTACCAATCTGAAGAAAATGTTTTTAAAAAAGTATATTCAAGTTGTTGCAAATATATTTTTGTTTTTTGCTCTTTTTCTGTCTTGACTTTCCTTGCTTGTAAATTAACATTATATAAGTATAAGTATATTTTGTTGTATTGTAACTGTATAATCACATACTTAGTGCGTGGATGAGGCATGTATTGATACGGACTTAAATTCATCTTAATCAGTGGTTTTGACGATGTTTGGATGCTTGTTACGATTGTCGATTGTTCTGTTTCGAAAATGACAGGACACTCTGAATTTTGTCCAAACCATATCGTTTTAAAACAACCCTGTGGTGATAAAATCGTTTTTATCATCAGAGCCACAGTTAATGCAATTTTTAACATTGATTTTTTTTGTGGCTAATGATGTAAACAAGTCCTTGTAGTTGTCGTCAGTAACCACTAGCTCTTTAAAACGGTAGAAATTTGGTAGATAAGTAAACCACACACAAACACACCATAACTCCTCGGCGTAAGTAAACTGAGATGTTCAAGCTCTGCTCAGTCTAACAGCTGTGAGTAACAACACCAACTTCCAAAAGTGTTATCACAAACTGTCTTGCTAACTCAATTTTCATAACATGTCAAGTACCAAAAAACTTTGTAGTTACCCGATTTCTTGTCCATCTGTTTTAATTTGCTCACACCTATAACCACTACTTACTACCTCAAATAATCATAGGTACATGTATATAGCTATAATCAACGAGAGCTTCAACAGAGATCTTGGCGCCCATTATTGTTTGGTCTTTTTATTTGTTTTGCTAAATTTCTTTTCCCTTCTTTCCTCTGTTTTTCCTCTAAGATATATTAAAAAAATTTAAAATTCGTCTTAAGAAATAACTATACTAATATTTAACTGTCATATTCAAGATGGCCACATACCGGCCATTATGAATTTTGGAGCAGTCCCAAAATACAGAGGGCATAGCTAAGAATTGATGATAACCTTCTTATGAAATTTTAGAAAGTTCCGTCCAGTATTTCTCAAGAAATTGCAATAACAATCTTTCAGTGCCGCCTGGCAGTCCTTTTGATTTTCTGATCAAGTCCAAAATCAAAGCGACACAGCAACAGACCAAGGAGACACTACGTATGAAATTTGAGAAATATCCATCCAAGGCTTTTTAAGAAATAGCCATTATAAGAATCGTTTAAGGACAGACGGCCCGCTAACTCTGGCTGATTTTTATAGTCGACTTTTGATATCGATTGGCGCACACGTTCATTAAAAATATGGCAAGTGCGAACACCAAGATTGAGAGCCTAAGTTTCATAATTAGGTAGTGAAAGAAAAATTAATATCAAGAATGTTAATTTTTTAAAGCTGATGCGATGACTTATTTTGAAAGTCGATACCGTAACCTAGCGATAGTATATATAAGTATATAAGTGTTACTCGCTTGTATGACTTCTGCACAATCTTTGAGATAGTAGGAGATAGACATTGCTGGCGAACTTTTAGTCCCCAGGGTTAGCCGTTAGCTGCGTTAATTAGTACACATCATAAGAACAGGTACTTGACGTTCTAAAATTATCAGATAAATGAAATTTAATAAATATCTGAATTTTCGGGCTTTTGTGTTTTTGTATAATCCTCAATATAACTATGCCTATATACTTTGAGAATTTGTTCAGGATACACATATTACGTCACAGCAAATATTGATAAAATGAAAGACATTATAAGGCTGTTGACTTCTACCATTGGTAAGTTTGATGTGATGTAGTGCAGATAACACTTCCTCGGGACAAAGTGACACTTACTAGGATTTGTGATTGAAAACATCTCTCAACTGAAGTCCTCCTCACCATAGCCTCAATCGGCTAATGGCGTGGTGATATAGTCACATATTCACAACCAGAATATAAAACATAACTCGTGTCCGTTCAACTGTGATCAAGATACGTAAACACTCAGATCACCTCATTTTTTATGATGTGAAAGTTAAGGTGTACAAAATCTTTTCAGTAACATCATTTTATTTTGCTGTAAAAAAATGCAGCTAATTTCAATGATTCCTACTAAAGAATTTTATCTATTTTCCCTATTGCGTCCCGCCCTTACTACCACAGCTTACCGAAATATCATGTTTATAGAACATCCAAGAAAGCTTCAGACCAAATTTGGGTAAAATTCATTCATTCCTACAGGTGGATCAAGTTTTTTTTTTAATTGCAAAATTTCCCGTTTTGGGCCTCGCCTCTCAGACCCCCAGAGGTTTATACAAACTTGGTTCGGCTTCCCCCAAGAATGCGTCTGACCGAATTTGATCAAAATGTAGTCTTAATTTTTAGCGAAAAGTTGACGGACAATAGACGGACACCGGACGCCGCGTCATGGCATTAGCTCACTTGTCCTTTGTAACCAACCACGTACACTTGTACTGTACTTGTATAAATTTTGAATCAAGTTTCTGTCGTATTTACAAATTACTTGAGTGTATGCTCACCGAAAAAAAATGTTGCAAAACATTCACATAAAATTTTTGAAATACCTTTTTGTTCCCGCTGTATTCAATGATATCTACGAAGGTATGGAATGTTACGACCATGTCTGTAACAGCTCGGGAAAGGCGTGATATGTGTCCGTGTATTCTGTCTTATGAAGATTTGGCATAAAGATGTGTAATTTTATATGAACACAACATACCAAAATGATAGCATTGTCATAAAAATAATCGTGTAAACAAAGTGTCCATTTTTATCTATAGTTCAAATCAAGCCATTTGTGCACGTGCCGGTATTGTTTGCGTGATGACATGTGCAGTTACACCTATCGCTGGTGATTCCCATGACCTACTGACACAATGACAGTGTCAGCATTCGGCATGTGAAGATAACGTAGAGCACTCACAGCACCACATTCTACAGGAAGTGTATACGGTTACTTCCGGTATGTCAGGACTTTGGGGTGTTTGATATACCATGTACGTGTAGACTGTGATGTCTTCCTGAAGCCTGTTGTCTGCAGAGTGTGGGACTGAATTGATACACGTGTTCAAGATGTCGTGCTCACAGAGGTTGTGGCCTATACAGAAACTCGATCGCATCACTTACACACGGAGTTCCTCACATTGACCCTGTGATCCATACCATGATACCACACGCACTGCTTCAGCGACAGGTGTCTCGTAATATGTGCCCTGTTGTCTTCATATACGTATGAACGCATCATTTCTTTTTTTATTTGAAAACGAACTAAACATAGTAAATTTTAACATTGTCTGGGAATTTATTTTAAAGTATCATAAAAACACGTATACTTCTGACACATTAGATATGATTAAGGGTTCATAGTTCAGATTATGTTCTAAAATAAACATGATCATCACACCGACATATTCCAAATCAGTTGAAATGTGCATCAAATGGTACACATTTCCTACTATTGGTTAGAAGTGTTTAACGTCTTCGAGTGGTGGCTCACGTGGTAGACTTTCACTTGTGTTTATCGTCTGGGAGTGGTGAATCACGTGGTAATCTCTAGCTGGTGTTTACTGTCTGGGAGTGGTGAATCACGTGGTAATCTCTAGCTGGTGTTTACTGTCTGAGAATGGTGAATCACGTGGTAAACTCTAGCTGGTGTTTACTGTCGGGGAGTGGTGAATCACGTGGTAGACTGGTGTTTACTGTCTGGGAGTGGTGAACCACGTGTTAGACTCTAGCTGGTGTTTACTGTGTGGGAGTGGTGAATCACGTGGTAGACTGGTGTTTACTGTCTGGGAGTGGTGAATCACGTGGTAATCTCTAGCTGGTGTTTACTGTCTGGGAGTGGTGAATCACGTGGTAAACTCTAGCTGGTGTTTACTGTCTAGGAGTGGTGAATCACGTGGTAGACTCTAGCTGGTGTTTATTGTCTGGGAGTGGTGAATCACGTGGTAATCTCTAGGTGGTGTTTACTGTCTGGGAGTGGTGAATCACGTGGTAAACTCTAGCTGGTGTTTACTGTCTAGGAGTGGTGAATCACGTGGTAGACTCTAGCTGGTGTTTATTGTCTGGGAGTGGTGAATCACGTGGTAATCTCTAGCTGGTGTTTACTGTCTTGGAGTGGTGAATCACGTGGTAAACTCTAGCTGGTGTTTACTGTCTGGGAGTGGTGAATCACGTGGTAGACTCTAGCTGGTGTTTATTGTCTGGGAGTGTTGAGTGGTGAATCACGTGGTAAACTCTAGCTGGTGTTTACTGTCTGGGAGTGGTGAATCACGTGGTAGACTCTAGCTGGTGTTTATTGTCTGGGAGTGTTGAATCACGTGGTAGACTCTAGCTGGTGTTTACTGTCTGGGAGTGGTGAATCACGTGTTAGACTTTGGTGTTTACTGTCTGGGAGTGGTGAATCACGTGGTAGACTCTGGTGTTTATTGTCTCGGAGTGGTTAATCACGTGGTAATCTCTAGCTGGTATTTACTGTCAGGGAGTGGTGAATCACGTGGTAAACTCTAGCTGGTGTTTATTGTCTGGGAGTGTTGAATCACGCAGTACGGTCTGATTTTGTGAATCACGTATTAGACTCTGACTGGTGGTTATTGCTGAGATGTAGTGTCTTGGTGAGAAACATGGTTTCGAATGATTGTTGTTTGGGGTTGTTGAATCACGTGACATATGACTCTCACACTAATGTTTATCGTTTGGGAGTAGTGAATCACGTGACATGATACTCTCACACTGATGTTTATCGTTTGGGAGTTGTGAATCACGTGACATGATACTCTCACACTGATGTTTATCGTTTAGCAGTGGTGAATCACGTGACATTATACTCTCACATTGGTGTTAATCGTTTGGGGGTGGTGAATCACGTGACATAATACTCTCACGCTGGTGTTTATCATCTGGGTGTGATAAGTCAAGTGGTCAGACATTCATATTTTTTCACTTTAATCGTGGTGGTCGTTTGAATTTCGTCATTGGCTACTTTTTACAGAATCGATGTAGTGAGATACACGCCGTATAAGATGTCACAAAAAATCCCCAGAAAAGCCCAGTATATATAGCAAATATTATGACCAATGTGAGTAATTCAATTCTAGACTTCATGTCTAAATATATATATTAATATAACGTATTAAATAACCATAACTAATATCTATATTTGTGTAACAAATTTTGCTTTAAATTTTTTTTCTATAACAACTTGAAGAATGTAAACGTTCAATATCACATACAAAAATATATTGGTGTCATTTTTCTCTCCATTTTAATAACTAGAAAATCAACCAGTCGGATTTTTTCTTCTTTTTTATGATTATGAGACACAATGATAATTGGAATGCGGACATTCTTCAGATGATATGTTTATCCATTTGCTGATAATTTGGTCCACATCTTTCTGTCATCTGATTACATTTATAATAGCCCATGGCCTGGTATTGTCTTTAGCTGGACTCTTTGCTGTAGCAGTTCAGTACTTCCGACTGATAATAATAAATCCATTAAAACAATTAGATCGTTTGATCTGATGAAAGGCCCAAGTGCTTATCAAACTCTAATTTGACGCTTAATTATAAATCAAAATTTATTCATATATTGATTTAAAATAAGGCAAGGACGAAGGAATCTATATAAATCGGGATGATTTTCGCATGTTTCATACACAAAAGATGTTATTATCATTATGGATAAAAATAAGAATTGCACACGCCAACTTTATTTCAGGTTGATAAAAATAGCGGAACACGTTGAGCGCTAAAATAACATTTCCGTTAAAATTTGTACGTTAACAGAGACTGGGTACTTTTCTAAAATAATATTATGTCTACGGGTTAGGGATTTTTGTACTGAAACCCCCAAAAATGAAAATTGTACTAAACATATTCAATATATTTTCTCACAAATATTATTTTTAAGAATATATAGATACAGTTGACAAAAATTACCAAAACGACTTTTCATCGCTGACTGAAATCTTCATATAACACACAGACTTTTGGACAAAGTGATAAAGAGGGTTAGAGGTTCTGTTTTTACGTCGGAGTGTTATCAGAGGCGGTATAGTGTACATGTTATATACGTCTTTGGTATCATATACAGAGTAACAAAGTATATAAAACCAGATTAATCATAGCTATTTTAACGTGATGTTGTTATTTTTTGTTAAATTTCAATCATGCTAAATTTTATTAAAGAGGAAAAGTGTTGGGATTTTTTAAGATACCGCTGAACCTGTCCGGGCCTTGAGCAAGTCTATTATATTTATGTCTGCGGCGATGCTGCTGGAAAGGTGGTCACTCTTGTGTAACAGGAACCACGCAGATAATTTGTCAGTGGCCGTGAGAGCCGTGCTTGATATAAGCAGTGATACAATGAATTATTGTATCGTATACTTCGTCATACAATTTCACAGAACTAGGATTGGTGGTTGAAATGGATGTTTACATTAACGATAGCATACCATCCATGTTTAGACCAAGTGTACATAACTTATTTTTAGACCGATCACGATCACATGACCACGTACATGGAAAAGTCACGTGACTTGACTCTTTCTTTAGTTTACATTATTTTGCAGGATAACCGCACGATCTTTTCATATTGTCATTAGTATTAGTTTAAGTATGGACCAATGATGTTGAATTAATAAAAATGACATCACAAAACTACAGGAGATGTTCATTTCCAGAAAAAAATATGAGCGAAGCGACGTACGCTGTTGTCCAAGATGGCGGCTAGCCGGTTTAAGCATAATGTGTTGATATTTGTAAGGCAAAACAAGACCCGAAGCAAGGGAAAAGACCTCATTCTGTTTTCATTTTGGGCTGCATTCATTGAAAGTTCACTGTGATAAATAACACTGAAATGAATTGAATACAAACCTGTTTTCCATTAATAAATTCCGCCACGATTCGAATCAGGAGGTGTGTAAGTTACGTACTTAGTTTCACGTCCTTGGTTGATTTAGGCTCGTTACCCAGGCGTTCATTTCTATATTTTTGTTGATATAAATACTCGGCCATATATAAACACGTTGGTTTCTAATAGTATTTTGGTATGTACATATGGAATAAGTGAATTAACAAGATAGAATACGGAAACAAATAATCAAAAATACCAAAAACAAATGCCCCGGGTGAGGATCGAACTCACGACCTTCAGATCGCTCTGTATGTGTGATTATGAGACTGACGCGCTACCTACTGCGCTACCGAGGCATATGAGAAACATGTGTTCGATTCGAAACACATATGTCATAACAGTATCAACGATTGTACTTTCATTTTGAGACAATATAGCGTGATGTGAAAACTTGTGATGTTGTAGGAGTCTGATGGAATGTTAGGTCACTGATTCAATATTTATATGATTCCAAACACCTCTAATAAATGGTACATCGAGGGCGATTTCTCCTTTTTTAAAAATCGGCGTAGTTGCCTAGATAAATCAAGAATAGAATCAGATATTTTCACAGGTATACTGATATATATCTTTTGCCAATCAGGCTCCTTCCTAAACGAGTAACAGACATATTGGAATGTTTTTGAAAGTATTTTCATATTGCTAAAGCAAAGAAAATGCACGGGTCACGCAAGTCAATATTATATTACCACAATCTTCACTCTCGGCTATCCATTCTGATCTACAACCTGGGTTACCTCCCTTAGTTTCATTCTTGGTGCATTTGTAACCAAATTGACAATCCATAGTTCTTGTAATTAAAAAATCTGTTGTAAATTATTCAAAATTTTAACGCTTACCAAAAAATTAAATACCTGATGAATTTTAATTTTGTTTCATGAACATCCATGCTGTCCTGTTAATATTGAACATTTGTATAAACTTATTAGCTAATAGATTATGTAACAAGGTTTGAAAACAGTGTTCTGCATCCATTGAAACGAGGAAATTGAAATCATTGTTTCGTCAAACTTAAACATTTTACACTTTTTGACTCAGTGTTTGGCTGAAATTATGCAGACATAAACCAGGTGGCTGTGAGACAAGTTACATTATCAGTGTGTCACGTGCCTGTGTGATAAATAGTTTACTAGAAACAATATAGACTCCTGTATAATCAATCACTTTATGTGTAATGGAAAGTTATCTCTCCTGATCTGCACGGATAACAACTAAGCCCCTTATCCTGTTATCGTTGGGTGAAGCGTGGGAACCTATAGCAATGTTTACTTAAAGATCAAATTTAAATAATAAAGTTAAACAAATCAGGGGAGACAAATATTAGTAAGTCGGACAGACTTTCTCTGTCAGAGGAACAGATAGCTTTAGGTTCATGGAACACCACATAACACAGTCTTGGTCATGGTGTTGACCCTTCTCCAGCACTTAAGATAAGTTACAGTCTCTGGTCCCCAACACTATATAAATAAACTAATAAATAAATAATTCCATGTTACAGCAAAGATAAGTTTTATGAATAAATCAGAAAAATGAATGTTTATAAATACCTTATATTTATTTATCACTATCATGTATGTAAACAACATCATGATGTGTGAAGTAGGCCTATAACAAACCAAGAATGAGTTTGAGAGAAGTGAGGCAACCAGTCAAAGGGAAGTAACTCAAACACATTTCTCGCAAATTAAACCTGAAGGTTCATATAAAAGTTTATTAAAGAATATAGCCAATATTAATTCAGACACACTCATCGTCTATAAAAAATCTATTTTATCAAAATGTCAGGTCTAGAGAAGATACAATCATCTAGCTGCTGTACAGTTCTATATATTATTTTATTCTGATGTACCATTGGTCTAGGGTTGATGATATGAAACAAAAAGTCAATCATGCTCGCATCACTAAAACAATGACATCACTGAGACAAGGTCTTAAAAAAGGATGAATCAGGAAAGCGAAATCCTGCATAACAAAAAATTTTTAAAATGACAACATCAAGATTATTCAGAGAAGTCCAACAGATAATCTAGTTTGGCCGAGAGTGGTGATCTGAGGTGTGTAATTATCGGACTACCATAGGTCCCAAAATTTTTTTAATTACCATTTTACCACTTACTACAGTGGCCAGGGCATTTGCTTGTCTCACTTACTACAGTGGCAAGGGCATTTGCGTGTCTCAGAGTGTTAACACCATATCACAAAAAAACCAGACAAACCAAGCACAACAAAGCACAAAAATGTAGAAAACTATAACATGACTATTGACATACATACAGTTCTGTGAAAGTGATCTGTCATGATTATCTTATAAAAAATATCATGTGCACTTGTCATGTAGGCAAAAACGAACAAGCAGCCAAAAAAAAATGCTTTAAGAAGATTTATCTCCCTTAGGTCAAACTTCTGAATTTGGGTTCACTTTCCTTGGAGAAAAAAAAAATCTTGTTATACCGTGACACTTTCGCGTAATATCACAAAATGTTTGTATTTAGCTTAAAAATGTTTTTTTCCTCCAGAAGAAATCAACAACACAGAGAAAGACTAGCAGGGAATTTGATCTTTGATTTCTCTGAGATTATAAGCAGACATCCCACACTAACATGGGTAAAACAGACAGTTTTCTTAACATTACTTGTAAGGATTGCCAATTTAACTCTTCATATGATCAAGATTTACTTGTTAAAATTGGCAAACTTGTTATAATTCTATAGGTTTGATGTCGAATATTTTCGATACGTCAGCTTCTAGATTTCTTTCATTACATTTAAGTAAAAGCTCTAAAGCATGATATGCTCATTATCAAAGGGTTGATATATACCGGTACTTCTTAATTTGTTTATGATGTTATCAATAGAAATATATTCCATTTAGCATCTCTTAACAATTTCAACTAGAAGATGTTTATAAAAATTAATCATTGGAATCACGTTTCTATCAAAATGAAATTTTGGTTCATAAGGACAGGTAAAAAATGAGATTACAAATTAATTTATTATATTAAAGACCCTAACCCTTCAGCCGACTTATTGATTTTTTTTCTTAAGTTGCTCAAAATCAAAATTTTTCGAATTCTACTAAATTCTCAGCCGAAAGAACAAATAAGGAACTGATGAAATAGAATCTAAGATATTATTAATATTTATGAGAAATAACCAAGAACTCTTACATAACAGCTGACAACTTCTTATAGAAAAAACCAATATAGTTTGGGAAATAATAACAACTGAATATGTTTAAAGTGAATAAACAGAATTATTTATGTTTTAAGAGTACAAAAGAAATTGAAAAATTGGCCAAATACATTAAAGCAGCTATGTTTAGAGAAGCTGATTCATAAATACTGTGAGATATAATACTGTTAAACTGATGCTGCCTTTTTTAAACCAATGTCCTGTTAGACTCTTATTATTAACTCAATGTTAATAAAGAACTTAAAGGCTTTGTGTTCCCTTCAAAATGGTGTTTTCACAGCAAAAACACAAAATAACAAAAATGCAAAAAAAAAATCCAAATAATGAAAGTATGGCAGGAGATGACTACACACGTCTACACAAACTGTTCACTTATGGCTGGCGACAGCTCTACGTAATACTTTGGTTGCCCACTTGTGGTCGGAGACAGCTCTGTTCACTGTCGGCAGGAAACAACACTGACTGTAAAGACTGAAGCTACATGTGATGCAAGCCAAAACACAACAAAACCAATGACATCAGGACCTTGAAGACCGATAATTCCTCGCATCCTTCATCCTCTTTGTGAACATTAACCTGTTATCCTCATCTTGCAAAGTATCCTGTTCATTGGATCTGACAGTCTCCCAGCACTGTACAGTGGCACCAGTACACTGGAAATATAAATATTCAAAGGCAATGAGCTTGCCTGAAAAATATTTGGCAACAATACGGTAATACTGACAATATGGACATTAACCCACAAGAAAATAAATTCCAAATGTATATTTCCATCATAGCTATGGAAATATCGCCCCATATAAAGATTATATGATCACTGGCTTACTTTTATTTCAGGAAAATGTTGTGTTTAATATCGTAAAAAAAATTATTTCAAGTAAAAAATTCCCCGTGAATCAGGACAGTTAAACTGAGTTATATGATATACCTGTGTATTACCTTATCACTGTAAGTCCAAGCTGATGAGCTTATTTAGGTTTCTTGCGACAATTCCATCATATGACAGAGGTCCTTGCCTTTGCTGGCCAGTTGTTGCCATTCTCTGTCCTAATCCAGTGATGGATACCATCTAAAACCTATGAAAGTTCATCTCACCAGCAAGATTACCTACAACAAAATTTCAAAATAGATTCCATCAGAGTTATTAGATTGAGGGGGAAACAAGTCATTACCAGCAATGCATTATATATTGTCGCCATAACATACTTTTAGATGTAAAGCTTGTCAAGTCATACATCGATTCAATAAAAATTAAAAAATTTATCAAGGTCATACAAAACATTGAAAATAGACAAAAACAAAATGAAAGTTTGAGAAGTTTATCATTTATAATTGTAATTAAAACTAAATGAAAGTTTGAGAAGTTTATCATTTATAATTGTAATTAAAACTAAATGAAAGTTTGAAAGTTTACTAAATGAAAGTTTGAGAAGTTTATCATTTATAATTGTAATTAAAACTAAATGAAAGTTTGAGAAGTTTATCATTTATAATTGTAATTAAAACTAAATGAAAGTTTGAGAAGTTTATCATTTATAATTGTAATTAAAACTAAATGAAAGTTTGAGAAGTTTATCATTTATAATTGTAATTAAAACAAAATGAAAGTTTGAGAAGTTTATCATTTATAATTGTAATTAAAACAAAATGAAAGTTTGAGAAGTTTATCATTTATAATTGTAATTAAAACTAAATGAAAGTTTGAGAAGTTTATCATTTATAATTGTAATTAAAACTAAATGAAAGTTTGAGAAGTTTATCATTTATAATTGTAATTAAAACTAAATGAAAGTTTGAGAAGTTTATCATTTATAATTGTAATTAAAACTAAATGAAAGTTTGAGAAGTTTATCATTTATAATTGTAATTAAAACTAAATGAAAGTTTGAGAAGTTTATCATTTATAATTGTAATTAAAACTAAATGAAAGTTTGAGAAGTTTATCATTTATAATTTTAATTAAAACTAAATGAAAGTTTGAGAAGTTTATCATTTATAATTGTAATTAAAACTAAATGAAGACAGTAAAGAAACTAAACAAAAACAATGCAGCTAGCATTAAGCTTGAAGTCTCTTTGGAATCCTTTATGAAGGTCCATGATTTTTAACTCATTCTGTCTGAAACATCCTTGATTGAAGATCCATTTTGAATATAGTATCATTGGGTAAAATGGAATAATTTTTGTATAAATGGTCAATCTGGATCCCAGGGGACAGAAGCATTTTGGCCCAATAAGGAAAATAGTGCAAATTCTTTTAGATTCTTCTTCTATTGTAGGACTGCCAGGTTACTGTCACATTTTGGTTATAAGAATACTTTGGTGAAGGGAAATGAAATTTGTATGATTGGTGGGTCTTGGCCACAAGGACAGGAGGAGGTGGGACTCAATAGGAGAAATTGAGCAAATTTTTCAAAATCCTTCTTTTGTAGGTATACCAGGATTAAGTCCAAATTTGGTCTAAAGCATCCTCAAGTAAAGAGGAAAGAAAATGTATAAATTGGTAGTTGTCTGGCCCCCAGGGATATATTGTAAATTTTATGAAATTCTCATGCTGTAGAACTGATGGTACTTTGTTCAAATTAGGAAGAGCCGGGATCCAAATTGGAAACTCATGCAAATCTTAAGAATTTCTTTTTACTTAATTTGGATAAAGCAAAAGCAGATGAGCAATACAGGCCCTATTGACCTTTCCTTAGAATGTACATGAAACATATAGCTGGTAATTTCTACAGGTTCACTTTTCTGTGATTTTATTTTGCAATTCTGATAAATAAAGGACATCTAATAAATATATGACTCATTATTACACATATCAAATTTTAAAATTTTAATTAAAATGATTAATTTATCACCCACTTGAGAAAAAAAAAGCCATATTGTAGCTGTAAACAGTAATATAAATTTTTAAATGCTTGAATTTTACCTGGAATAAACCTGTTCCAATGAGGTTAGACCTAAGCACATCAGGAAAAGGATTTTTTGCAATGTTTCTCCCATAGGGCTTTGTTACTCCTACCCCAGGGGATCAAGATCAGTTGTTTATAAAAAGAATGATTTCTCTCAACCCAAGAATAGCTCAGACCAAATTTGGGCAAAATTCAATCATTAGGGTGGTAAGGTGGCACAGTGGTAAAACACTCGCCTTTCACCTAGCCGTCTGGGGTTCGATTCCCAGAATGGATGTGAAAAGGTATGGGGTCACCTGCCCGACCACGTGGGTTTCCTCCCACATAAAGACCCCATTCCATCTGGGTCAACAAAGAGTTCTTTGTATAATTTGGAAAAACCTATTTCGCAATTGTTGTTAAATAAATAAAGATTCTTTGTATTATTTGATCATTCCTACAAGACGAGTAGGAATATAAAGAATAGGCTCTGTTTCACCTATTGGGCCCCACCCAACTGCTCCAAAAAAATGTCAATGCCATGGAGAGAATCAGAACACTAATGAGAGAACCTGTTTCTCTTGTGCCTCTGGTCAGCTGATAACAGTGTAAAACCAACTTACCAGGCATACAAGGTCCTGTAGATCAGCAATGTGAGGCTGAATCATCTCAGCCTTGCCTTTTCTGTAAGTTTTACGTCTTTCTGCTGATGATGCACTAGTTGTAATGACTCCTAAAGGGTCCATACAGCTTACAGGTCAGTTGTACAACCAACAATCGCCAAATAAAACATCAGATGTCCGACCTATTAAACTAATCATAACACAGGTGACTTGGACTTAAATCTACAGGTAACCATTTTCAGTCAGGAGTATGTTAACAGAACATATAATTTCAAACCAAAATACATTGACTTTGATAAAATTTACACGCAATTATTTTTCAATCTAATAACATGATACCGTTAAGACAATTTTCTTTCATAATTTCTGCAAATTCCGATTTATAATTATAGATATGAAATTTAAACTGTTTTATGACATTCAAAGTGAAACCTAGTATCAATTTACTTAATAATATAGACATTTTACTTTACAAGAAGAAATGGCCAGTTCTTGATGTATTTTACAACACAACTGCTGTCACAGCAATTTCTGTCAATTTGCAGCAGACATGGTGTAGATACTTTGGCATCCAGGTGACAGTGTTGTAGTCCAGGTGACAGTGACATAGTCCAGGTGACAGTGTCATAGCCTAAATGACAGTGACGTAGTCCAGGAGAGAGTGACGTAGTCCAGGTGACAGTGACGTAGTTCAGGAGAGAATGACGTAGTCCAGGTGACAGTGATGTAGTCCAGGTGACAGTGATGTAGTCCAGGTGACAGTGACGTAGTCCAGGTGACAGTGATGTAGTCCAGGTGACAGTGACGTAGTCCAGGAGAGAGTGACGTGGTCCAGGTGACAGTGACGTAGTCCAGGAGAGAATGACGTAGTCCAGGTGACAGTGACGTAGTCCAGGTGACAGTGACGTAGTCCAGGTGACAGTGACGTAGTCCAGGTGACAGTGACGTAGTCCAGGTGACAGTGTCGGTGACGTAGTCAAGTTATCATTTTTGAGTGGCCCTAACCTTCATAAGCAGTCAGAACAGACATGATCACTGAATCATGCTCATAACCAACATCGTGTGTCCACATCACAGTCTTTGCATACTTTTCTGTAATTAAACAAGATGGCCATGACCGTTTATGTCATTTGACCATTGACAAATGAATGGACAAACCACAAAATTTGCTGATGGTGGTCTGACAAATCTGATGAATTCAAATTTTGAACATTCCTTGAAAGTATTAGAAATATATATGATAGGTTCTGTTAATGAAAAATAGTTGCATAATCATTCACAATATTGCTACTGTGGTTACCATGTTGAAGTTTTGATCAGACAGAAAAGTAACAAAATATCACCTCTTTCTTTTCCTTCACAAATCTAACTCCAAATATTTTTCTCATTAGTGTGAATGAAACTTGAGAAATAGTTTGTTCAAGATGAGTTACGTTGGATTGAGTATCAATACAGAAAAAAACAGATTTGATTTGGAAAATCCTGGGATCATTTCATGCATGTTTGATATCATTGCCACTGCTTAATAGTGTTTCAGGCCAAATCTGGTTGAAATCTACCTAAGCATTAAGAAGGTGTAACTTTGAAGCAAAACACTATTTAACCCCCTCTGGCCACAAGCTTAAGGGGGTCATGCCAACTGTTCATACAAAATTGATTCCAGTTCCCTTAAGGATGCTTCAGACCCAGAGTTAGTTTTAAAAAACATTGCTCAGTGAAGTGAAAGTTGATTGACAGACAACCAATGCTGCACCATGGCAGACCAGTTAAGTTTAAAATTGATAAAACTTTCTAGACTTTTTGATGGTTTTTTAATAAAATTATTTTCAATAATAAAAGTATGGTAATGTCAAATGATTTTTTTTAAAAAAATGTGAACAAAATACTTAAAAAGTACATCATTTGATGATGATGGGACTTAGAGAACTACCATCGAGTAAATAACCTGATCATATTTACTTATAGCAAACTTATACAGTGTGGAATCTGCCCATGCATGCACACATGTATGTGCGTCTTTTGTAGTTTTATTAACGAGTTCGTAAGCAAAAGGGTAGTGCCACATTTTGTACCAATTCTTTCTTTACAATTCTATTCGACATAAAGTGAATATGACAATAGGTAAATCAGGATTGAAAATCATAGCCACAGAATAGAATGTGAATCCAGGTTATCAGTTCAAAATTGTGCATGAATAAATCCTGATGTAACGTGTAGCATGGTTTTGAACTACATGTCTTTGTCCGTGCGTATAACAATCAGTGTAAATATTGGCCTACTTTCGGTTTTCAGACTACTTCGTAGCTGACAGTTTAATTACTTACACATATATAGAATCTAATTAAAAAACATTTCATAACATCAATTATTTACCTGATTCTTCAATAACTGACTGATTATAATAAAATCAAGTGATGTCACCGTCTCATCGCTGTGGTGCAGCAAGCTTAAAACAATGGCGTAGTTTTGTGAGGCTGGTACCTGGCTCCTCTGGTAATGAGGTTCTGTGGTTTTGATTGGTCAGTCAAGTTCTGGTTTTGTGGTTTCTATTGGTCAATCAAACTACGACTTTTGACAATGAAATTAGTGGTCATGATCACTTTCACTCCCCACAGCGATAGAGAGCCTAACACATTTGAGTATCGAGGATGGTTAGGTCGAGGATAATGGGAAGGGTGCGTTCATTACGAAAGTTTGTTAATAACACAAAGACGCCATTGCGAAAGAGAAACTATATGGAAACCTATGTGATGCTAATATGGTAGATCGAGGATGATTTCGGTTTTTAATCTATCAGAGGCGAGTACAACACAAAAACGTAATCCGTGTAATTGATTGGATAAAACTGATTTTTTAAATTTGAACAACCCATCTCCATTAATATAAGTAGGACAAATTAAATAGAAATCACAGTCTTTGAAACGGGATTTGGAAAAGAAGAGAAAAATATATCCTTCAAGTTACATAGGTCAGATCAGGGAAGTTCGTTTTGTGAGAATTATATTACAGATCACCTCTTTTATCTTTCATTGAAAATGTATGGATTTATACCAGATATTTACAGGTGTGTGAACAGATTTCGGTTTGTACAACCAAGCTCCTGTCCAAGCAAAATATTGGACGTGTTTTAGAAAATATTCAGTTTGCACACATTGGGCAAACGGACGAAAATACACGGGATAGAACGGCGGTAAAACCATCACGTTGTCTTCATAGTAATACCAGTCCTAAATGCCTACCCTATAGATGGTAGTGTGAGCCAAAGGGAAATAACTCGAACGCGTTTCTCAAAAAAACTCGAAGGAAGTCTGACGATAAAAAGCGGTAAAAAAAAAAAAAAAAAAAGATTAATGAAGACACGGTCATTTTTTATGAAAAAAAAAACAATGAAATAAAATGTGGGATGTAAACGAGACAAGGACTACCTTGATGTTGTGTATAGCTGTACGTCCATATTCCAATTTGTCATCGGGAAATCACCGGCCAATGAATACTGGCTACAATAAATTATTTAATAAGCATTTGGGGGTTGGAGAGGGTGGGAGGGTAATTTTACATTACAAACTCATGTGGAATGTAACATATATACCCAAAACACAGGAACACATAATTCCGTGAACGTCACGATGTGACCTTTAACGTCTTTTATACAGGTTTGTAGTAATAACCAATTTCATAGTTATATCTCTTCTTAAGGAGTGACAGTTTTTTTTTCTTTAATTTGGTCTGAAGTATCCTTGGGTAAAGCGAGACGTGCTTTTGTATAACCATTCTGAAGAATTAGGGGCGTGATCCAATAGTGTTGATAGATGTTATTTTTGAAATCAATCGTCTTCAACCGCAATGAAAGAGTTAAGTTTGGTGAGGTGGCCTCAATCTTATACATATCAAGAGTATGCATGGTGGCAGGGCCACTGAGATAGGAAAAGACGTGTTTCAGATAATTCTGTTATAGCTTTGATGTAGTCTCGATCGATATTAGGGAAAATGTAGCAATGTATAAGTTTTTTAATAAGAATGAATCTGAAATATCCAGGTGAGTGATACAGGCCCTATATACATTTTGTTTATAAATTTGCATATCATATAGTTAGGTCATGTGATCAGCAGACGTATTCCTTGTTAATGTGGTTGGTAATGACTGTGTCACGATTTCCCCCTTTCAGTGGATGACACTGTACTTCGTCGGACCTTCCGCCTTTGATCATGGCCACGGGAGCTCGGTTCGAATCCCGAACCCACCCTTTCCATATTACTTTAACACATAAATATAGAAGCGGGTTGGGAAAGTGTCCTAATCTCGGTTCCAATGGCAATACCAACTGATAGAGTAAAACGAAGGGAAACAGCTCTAGGAGATTAGAATTCTGTGGCCTCCCTCAATGTTTGTAACTCTGATGCGCATGTCCTTGTGGACAATATAGGTAACGTATATGACAGTCGTCACACACGAGATCTGACGATATGCTATTTATATTTCGGAATACCTCTAATCGTGAGGAAATATCACGCTGGCGATTTTTAGTCTGTTTAACACCCCCAATTAAGTACTCTGACACAGAGAGACCGATAACCCGACTATCAGCCAAAGACAAAGCTTGGCGATTTAAATTTCCAACTTCTTATTCACTGAACCAATGTTCTAATTTTTTTACTGTTTGATAATTCAAAACCACTGATTTGATCTAAGCTCCCCTTGTATCTATTTTTACTCTAAATAGACGGATTTCGGCTATCTTTTACGACATTTTTTCGCGTAAATTATTGATATGATAATGGGAAAAAATAAATTAAAAAAAAGAATAAGAATTCGTTTTGTTTATTGTGTTACCTGTAGATGTTGTTATATACAATTTCGTAGTTTTGCGGCGAAACAACAATAGATACAGCCCTTCTGTCCCTTTAGACATCGTCCTGTCGGAGCGACGGAACGAATTAACGAGACATGTTGCGCAAATAAACAAAAAAACATGAAGGAAGGAAGAACGAAAATTATTGTCTTTTCGCCCATGGGCCCCCAAAACGTCTTCTGCAGCACCTCGGTTCGGAACCATTAAAGAAGAGTTTCGTTCTATCGCGCGCAATTCGAAACAGCGGTGGAACATGTCTACCTCCAGGATTTTCACTTTTAAATTATGCTAGATTCTTTACTTACTTATGAAATGAAAAGTCATTTCCGATTCGGATATGGAATTTGAATTGGTGATATTTTCCCATCAGAGCTTCGCCAAATGTAATTACACGTATGGTTAAAACACTATCCATATATTCGGTATGATAACACTGAACACAGGGTAATTATGTAGTAAATAAGTGTAGCTATTGATACACTTACAGAGAATTAAAACACGGGGACCAGAATCATCACATTTCCGAGGATGTACGTTAACCTGAGTAAGTCATTGAATAGAAAACTCAATATCATCTCCAGTCTACTCTATAAATATGCCGCTTATTTGTCAAATTATGCTCGTATCTAGGCGGTGCCTATGTTAAAAGATAAAATTTTGATCAAAACAAATGAGGATTCATTTAGCTTTTTGAATTTTTGAAGCTATATTTGTCAAAAAATATCCTAAAACGTTTTATTTCAAATGAAAATTTATGAAACTCGTTTCGAAATTTTTAATCTTTGCTCGCCAAGACTCGAAGCAAGTTTCATAAAATCTCATATGAACTGAAAACTCATTCTAGATAATATATTTATATAACCAAATTGTGGTCTCACAATCTGTTTTTATTCTCTGTATATTAACACGGGAGACTGTCGAGTGAATATTGCATGACACGACTTTGATGATCCAATGCATTAAGCGACAAAACCTTACTCAGGGTACACGTAGCCCTTATCTACTGTCTTTGTGATCTGTCCGATTGTCTTGATTAAGACAAATACAGCGATATCCAGTGCTATCAAAACGGTCACGTTTCGACCCATTTGTATGGTCACATTATATAAATTCAATTATCAGGGCAAACGAGTACTAGATTACAAATGGACGATGATCACACGTCCTTGCAATACTGGTGTTTTAAGTCCGAGATCGATAACTGGTAGGGTCAGATCGATCACCCGAAATCATGTCTGATCGATGTAAGATTTAAGTACAGTAATATAATATTTTATATCGTAAAACTGTACTAGTGGCGAAGTCTTTCTGACTGGTTTTGGAATTCCTAAGTCAAGGTTGAAATTCACGCCTTAAAGCTTACAAAAATGTTATATCAAACCGCGTCGTCAACAAATATTAAAGAAATTAAAGGCTGGACAGAAAAGAAAGGAATACATCACGTGATCCTAATCACTAATAGGGACAGCCACAGGATTATAATGCTGGACTGGGTTTCGGGGCCAGGGTCCAGACCGTGTATGGCGTACACTTAACATTGGTGGCAATTGAGAAATAACTTTCCGTTTTAGTTATTTACTTGTGGTTTTTTTATTGTTGGTTTCGGTTTTTACAGACATTTTAAATGACGCGCGTTACACGTTATGTTGAACTATCCGCGTAAAACAAATGCAGTTTACACACCAGTTAACAACAATCTAGAAGAAAAAAGACTTAAGATTTTTAAAGTCACAAATATATATATCAACGCTACGAGAAATGAATAAATGTCATTCATGGTTTAACAACTGAACTATCATGGCCCTGGGTAATAATTATAAGCTTTATTTATTTTACAACAATTGCGAAACAAATTTTTCCAACTTATATTAATCATTCTTGTTGGCCTGGATGGAAGCGTGCGAGGGGTCTTACTGTGGGAGGAAATCGGAGTACCCGGGGAAAACCCACGTGGTCGGGCAGGTGACCCCATACCTTTTCACATCCATTCCGGGAATCGAACCCTGGGCAGTTAGGTGAATGTGAAGGCGAGTGCGTTACCACTGCGCCGCCCGACCACCCATAGGTACTATATACCCCCGCAAGCATAGATTTTGCGATTTCGGAATATATATCGAGGGACCCATTAGAGACGAGAGGACGTTAAATCCGGACAGGGATTGTCTACCTTTGAAGATTACAAAGGAGCGACACCTAAATTCAAAGCCAGTGAAATACACCGTTATACGACATCGAGAATGGTTTGATGTATATCGTCTTATCCACAAGGTGTCGCACATATTCCGACATCCCCGATATTCCCGGGGTTACGACCACTTTCGCTCTCTGCACCTCTGGAACATGTCAAGGCAAACTTCAAGGCACAAACAATTTTGATTTGTCAAGAGTGGGTTGCTGGAGAAAAAAAGCTGACCAATCACAGACTGATACGCTCCTTACCCGTATTCCGTTTGCATTCATATGCCCATTAATGCCAATTGAATGCAGATCATTGATTCAATATTTGCGGTTTATGTGTATAAAACGCCGTATGATATATCGGTCGTGAACTTAGTACAAGAAAGCGGTCTAGTTTGTAAATGAATGTACATTGTATATACAATTTTAAAAACAGGTGACCCAAACCCCAATCTTATTGTTATGTGTTTAACAGAACACTGAATGGCTGGTTCGACGCCATATTTTGTGTGTATAATTGTCTTCATATCTTTGCAGAACAAAGCTTTAATTTATTAAATCATGTTTATATGATGTGAGAACAATGCTCCCTGAATTTATAATAACTGGCCTCGCGGACTTCAAAAATATCACAGTCCGTGTTGGCCTTGACCTCTAAATTATTACAATTTTATTGTTGACAAATACTACTTGGTGTTTTTCGGGTAGAAATATAGCCGATATGACTGCAAGTGGTTCACTGTCAAACCAAGAGGTCACAATGGGAATTCTGGCATTTCATATAGACTATAATCGGTTTTAGGAAATAATTCTACTGTGTATACTTACTTTATTGGGTCTGTACAGATCAACAGTTACGAATCTGTTGTATTGTACTAGAACGCGCCTGCGCGTACGAGGTGAAACGAACCGCTTGTCGCAAGAAAGTGATAAATGCTATAGAAACCCTGGGTCTTGGATGAAGAGGACCCTCTATGAAATTGAGTCTCCAATAAATATCTATGTAGTGAAATATATTGTAGGCACAGACTCTTCGTCATTAAAGCAGCATTGTTACTGCAGATAACCCTTTTCATATCAGTTTGCTTAACGTTTTCTTTCTTTTTATAAAACCACCCTAAATAATGTTGCAACTTATTTGATGATATATCAGTATAATGACAGTGTTTAAAAAAGGAGAATATTTTGCTAGACTGTTTCTGGAATGTTTGAAGGAAAAACAATAAAATGACATAAAAATGATAATAATAATAATCAAGATCTAGAATCTTTGTCAGTCATTTAAGCAGTCTCTATGTCGTCATGATGTAATCCCACAGAGTTGTTGTCCTTCTGTGATATGACGTTAAATGGGTTCGATGCTCGTTGGTTTGGCGGTTGGTTATGGCGGAAGTCGTCATGCAGCAGAAGACGCTTAACCTTTCAGAACACCGTCTCATTGTAACCCTTCTCATTGTCTCCATGTAAATCTTTCTTTAGTTAATAAGGTGTTATTTTTGATTTCACAGTTAGTAGACTAAGCATTCCAGTTTCAAGTACGAACGACAACTGTGTACTCATTATATTATAGATTACTTATCGTAAAAAAGTGAAATTGTAAGGTGTTAAAATCTTCACCTTTATGGTCAATTGAGTCACTATTCATGTTTAGAGTAAAACAGTAATTGAATGTAATTTTGTAATAATGCAAATGAATTTCGTCAAGTATAAGATCATTCCCTGTCCATTAACCTCTGATATTGTCATGGTAGAGATTGGTAAACACTTAAATACGACCTAAAGATAATCGTTACACATAAGGGTATCGTGTACTAGTCGTTGACCGATTAAATTCAGATACAGCACCTCATGGTTATACATTGTATAATACAATACAACGTAATTAAAATCCAAATACAAAGAGTGCCTCCCTGGGTCGGATTTTAAAACGATTTAGATGAAGTGATAGCACTAATGATTCTGAGGACACTGTAGACAAAGCATTATAAGCTGTTTTATGTCTTTATTTGTCAAAAATTACTAAATACTTCTAATACATTTACGGTAAACCGAGACAGAGGTTGGGAATATAGAATTTGACTTGAGTTTGATTAAAGAAAAAATCTGTTATGGACATGATAGTTTGAAGAACTTTGAAGAAATGTATCACAATTATGAAGTGAATCGTGAAATTTAAAGGATAGATGAATGTACCATAATGGACATTCGTGTTTTATTTCTGCTGTGTGTGTGGACGACGATCTGTAGCCAGGATGTATATGGTAAGGACTCTAACTGAAGGTGACTTGTTGTTGTTGATCGAGACTCTGTGTGTCTCTATATACCTTACTTTTGATGTGGTGTTGATAAAAAAACCCCACTGTATTGCTTTTATACCGGGATGTATGTTTTAAAAAGTTCTGAAAATTTATTAAAGGTTTTTACAATTATCAAAGAAAACTAAGATTATATAGATTAAATACAAAGTGTTTTAGATGGATTTCGTATTAAAGTTTTAAATTTGTTTTCATTTTCATTTTCGTAGACAAATTTTCAGTAACAAATTAAAGACAAACATGATTAATTGCAGAGAAATAATTTTGAAATGCACCTATCAAGAGTTTTCTTTCACGTATAGTCCACGGCAACCTATAAAGCGTTTTCCCCGCCTATGTTAAGTTTATCAGAAAAAAAACAAAACAATATTAACTCTAAACTCTCATAAAAAACGATATGTATTTTTAGATTCTATAAAATTATGTGTAAAATCTTAAATTTCATAAACGGCGATATTAACTTTTAACTTTTAATAAACCCCGGTATTACATTTTGTATTTTTTATCTGCTCCTGATCGGCGACATTCGAATTCAATATAGGATAACAGTTTCGTAAATTCTTCATATCTTGATGTGGAAACTACCCTTTTAGTTTTGATTTCTGTTTTTTTTTATCCGACCATCATCAGATATTGGGTTAATAAAATCTGCCTTCGTCCAACGTCCGTCGTCCACTGGAGGGGCCATTTTCAAATTTCATTTGTACGTTTATCTTGGTCATTAGTTGCGCAAAGTCTATTTTTGTGAGTGATCTGAAAAACAAGATGGCCTGCTGGCGGCCATCTTAGTTTTGACATTCATTCAAATGTAATTTGTTATAGGTATTTCTGCAAATTCACTGGTTGAATTATTATCAGATGTTCTTGTTGATTCTAGTCATTAGATGTACATGTCTATTTTGGAACTGATCAAAGAAAACAAGATGGGCAACAGGCGGCCATCTTTGATTTTAACATTCATTTGTTATCACTATTTGTTTTTTCTAGAGAAATGGATGTTTCACTCTCAAATTTCGTGTGTATAATCTATACGATTCTACACAAAATGGCTGACAGGCAACCATCTTTTATTTGACATTTTGAGAATAGTTTAGCTATTTTCTAGTGTTTTTTTCTTTTTTCTTTAAGCTTTAAGTAACAGCGAAATCAGAAGAGTAAAGAAGGGAAATGATTTAATCTCAGAGGGCAAATCCGGACCTCTTCTTGAAATCCGAGTGAATTTGAATCCCTTTGGTCCTACACCTCATTTTCATTAATCTTTTCCAAAGATTTATGCAAAATTTCATTGAAAATGGTTCAAAGGTTTTTTGGAGGATAAGTTGAAAATATAAAACGCTTAACAAAAGGAGATCGTAACTGCATGAAAAGGTCGAAGTTACTTATTCTTTATCAGGTGGAAGAAAATAAAAAATCACTTCAATCTCCTTCCCACCCCCTCAAATTGAAAACAAAAATGTTTTTGAAAATTATAATTATGAAATAAAGCAGGAAATATGAAACTAGGAACAGAAAAATAACCCGCCATCATTCTAAATTAAAGGACAGTGGAATCTATTGGTTACATAGCATGTGTCAAGGTACTACCGATATCTCTGGTTGTAAAGCGAAAAAGGATAATAATGTATATATATAAATCAGGGACTGACATATATATATATATATATATATATATATATATATATATATAAATCAGGGACTGACCTTCAGCTGTAACTCCTGTTATTATGTTGGTGATATTCTCTGTTACAGGGTACACGGCCACCTCCGGGACAGTATATGAAGGTTACTCCTACACCTTCAGCTGTAACTCCTGTTGTTATGTTGGTGATATTCTCTGTTACAGGGTACACGGCCACCTCCGGGACAGTATATGAAGGTTACTCCTACACCTTTAGCTGTAACTCCTGTTATTATGTTGGTGATATTCTCTGTTACAGGGTACACGGCCACCTCCGGGACAGTATATGAAGGTTACTCCTACACCTTCAGCTGTAACTCCTGTTGTTATGTTGGTGATATTCTCTGTTACAGGGTACACGGCCACCTCCGGGACAGTATATGAAGGTTACTCCTACACCTTTAGCTGTAACTCCTGTTATTATGTTGGTGATATTCTCTGTTACAGGGTACACGGCCACCTCCGGGACAGTATATGAAGGTTACTCCTACACCTTCAGCTGTAACTCCTGTTGTTATGTTGGTGATATTCTCTGTTACAGGGTACACGGCCACCTCCGGGACAGTATATGAAGGTTACTCCTACACCTTTAGCTGTAACTCCTGTTATTATGTTGGTGATATTCTCTGTTACAGGGTACACGGCCACCTCCGGGACAGTATATGAAGGTTACTCCTACACCTTTAGCTGTAACTCCTGTTATTATGTTGGTGATATTCTCTGTTACAGGGTACACGGCCTCCTCCGGGACAGTATATGAAGGTTACTCCTACACCTTTAGCTGTAACTCCTGTTATTATGTTGGTGATATTCTCTGTTACAGGGTACACGGCCTCCTCCGGGACAGTATATGAAGGTTACTCCTACACCTTCAGCTGTAACTCCGGTTATTTTATCGATATGATATCAGCGACTTACTACAAATGTTCCTCCTCGAGCAGCGACGTTACGTCAACATTGGAGTCGTACCTGGATGGAACCACCTCCACCAGACTGACCATAAGTGACAGTTTGCTTGGACATACGACCACTTCTTGTACAGGGTATTTAATCTCCAGCTGGTATTGTGGCCGTAAGTATTATATTGTTATCAGAAAAAAAAACTAGATATCATGCTCGTTTAAAATGTCACAAGGTGAAGAAGATAACAACTTGCTGTTTACTTGTTATTAAGCGAAAAAATACGTTACATTTCGGAAATAGGCGCGACTGTGATTTTTTGCGTTTTTGGGTGGACATAAAAAAAGTGTGATGGCTGTTTTTTTAGTCAGGTTTTTTGGTGGATGTGGTTTTCTAATTCAAGATTATGAAAGTATTTTTACATCTCAAACATTCTTTCAGTTTATATTGTACATGCATCGAAAAACAATTATTCCGTTCTAAAAGCATGTAAGCCTTAACACAGTTATAACTGAACTAATTACTAATCACAGGACAGAAATCATCTGTATTCGAAAAGAAAAGAAATACTGGCTACGCTTTAGAAGGGGACTTGATTAATTGCCTTCAAGTATACATGGTTTTTGTAGAACGACTACAATGTAAACAGGTGTAAACAAAAAGTAAACAGGTGTAAACAAAACGTAAACAGGTGCAAACAAAAAGTAAACAACACAATGAAAATCTGGAAAATAAAGGAAGTGCCGGACAAACACAATCCAGGATCCTGGCCTGTTGATACTTGAAAGTATCCCGCTGCTAACTATCGGTTGCACAGACCGGAAATACATAGCTTAACAAAATTGTAAAGTCACATACCATTGTAATTGGAGAGACTAAAATTCGAGAAAATTTAGGATTTTGATCTAACTCGATAGATGATATCACCTGCATTTGTACAACTTTTCTCCATTAGACTGCGCTCGTTGAAACCAAAACAGTTCACTGGAATGCCTGTCTCTCCTACTGTGGCTTTTTCTCTTCGTAACGTTGGCCAAGGCGACAATTCAACATTGCAACAAAATTACACCGCCAACGCGACAACGCGACAAAATGGTATATCGCGCTGTCATTGTACTTTTGTCGCGTTGTCGTTATTTAGCTTTCTCTGATACTTTTGTCATACTATCATGTTGGTGGTACTTACATTTTGTCGCGTTGTCGCGTTGACGACCCCTACCAACGCAACGCGAAATTGCCGAAATCAGCCACAATACTATCTGCTAGACTTCGCTTCGAAAATACGTCAGGTCAGGGCTATCAATCGGATCATTTTGATTGGTTGATATTTAGCAATGGGTATTTCTTTCTTAGTTGGGTATTTTGGTCAACCTGACATGCCTTAGTTTCGGCAACGAGCACAGTCTAGCGGGAAAAATTATGACAATAAACTGAACTTTTTAGATTTTTAATACTCGAAATTTTGAAATTGTAACCGGCAGATATTAACCAGAAATTTCGAGATAATTACTCTTCAAGATAAAAAAATCATGCAAGTGACAGTTGTAACTTTCGCAAGACTACTTTAGTTTTTATTACCGTTACACTTCTTGTAAGGTTTTTATGATAGGTTTGTTTTCCAGGAAATGCCGGGTGGTCTGACTGGGGATCCTGGAGTGACTGCACTGTGCTCTGTGGAGGAGGTGTTACGGTATCTCGAACACGGTCTTGTGACAACCCTACACTTGTGTACCCAGGGTCCTACTGCAGTGGGAGTGACACGGAAACACAATATTGTAACACACATGCTTGTGATGGTAACGATAATTTTGTGATAGATAACACATTGCGTTTTTGTGTACAGCCTTTGTACATGTACCCCTCAGTCCCTAAAGATAAATGATTAATTCCAGTATTTCATTGGCCAAAATATAGTAATAGAAATCAATTCATACATTTCATCAACAAAAATTAACTTGATTTATTTGTGAACGAGTTGTTTCCCTTCTTTGAATCTCGTTTGCCGGAGTTAAAATGAGATAACTCGTAAGTATACCTCGAGATTTCATACAATGGCTGAAAAATGGAAAATGAAACATCTTTTATATTCACTCGGTTATAACTGATATGTGACAATTTCAACGTTGAAAATCCATGGACAGAAGTAATATGTAGGATTTTTCTTAATAGACAATGATACGTTGAGGCCCACTTCAAATTTAGTACCGTGTTGCATTTTCACTACCAAAACTAAAGTCACACACGTTTTCTTATAATGTGATAAGGCTATGCCGAAAAAGAGCGTACCTTTAAAATTGCATGGCCTTAGATGACGTGACACCTTATCGGGTTTCGTCACACCTGAATGAACGGAAATTAAGATATGTATTTTAATCAGACTGGTTATTTTTATTTTCATTTTAACATCGATTGGTTGATTTTTGTACCTTACTGATCTATATTACTGTGTTGGATCTCTGTAGTTCTGTTGTAAATTTATATAAAACTGCTCTTATAAGTACTGCATAGTCCTAATATTTACAGGAACATCACGTTGAAAACATTAAATTAGTTATCGATTACATGTGTTTTTTTTAAACATTTCCATGTACATTTCTATGTTATTCACAAGCAAATTCCAATATCCAGCTTGTCCACTTGGTTTCGAAAACCCCCACTCTAAAATTTGTACTGATAACATTACATAATAGTACTGAAAACAAGGCAGTTCATTCTCAGTAAAGAAAGTCCTGGTTTTCAACACTAGTTTTTGTTATGGGTATAAGAAATATTATTTGATAACTGTAAGTCAATTCTGCATTACAAAATTAGTGACAGCCAATATTGTTATGACCCAGTGTTGACATTCAGTGATGTTTACACATCCTGACTGTTGATCAACAGATAGGGATTTCCTTTTTTTTTGTAAATATCAATTAACATATTAATGTGAATCACCAAAAACAAACAGTTATTGTTCATAACATGATATATCAGATATACATATGTATGCAATGATAAAAAAATAAATCCCCCCAAATTAACATGTAGTCAGCAAACGAAATCATTGGCGAAACATATGGGAAGGGAGGCAACTCTGTGTAATGTACCTTTTCCCAATACATTATTTGTAGAGCTATGTTTTGGCACCAGAGATGCATTCTTGTAAACAGTACACATATATTAGCCTAAGTAGGAAATTCCGAAACTGCATTTTGGGCTATACACATATCAAGTCCAATATTGGATACATGTGTGTTCTTACAATATTGTTGAATGATTTCAGATCACCTGAACAGTTTCAACTGGGTTAGGCAAAAGTGGTCTTAGAATGAACAAATTATGTAACACTTACTCAAATCACACGTTACTGGATATCTAACTCAAATCTACTCGTATAATTGTTAGATAACCCTTGATCACCTGGGATGTCTTGCATTTCAGATGATGCGCAGTTGGTGAATCACAGAGGACGTAAGTACCCCCTTATGATTCAGATCTACAGATCAGTACTGCAATAACACACCCACCATTGTCACCATCTCGCCTGATTTCATCAAGTCAACCATTATTTCTGTGACATAAGAATATTTGATCTCAAATATCATTTTTGTGATGTTGGATCATTTTTGTGATGTTGGAACTTTGACTTAACATATAATTTTTGTGATATCAGAATGCAATGGAATTGCTTTTTCTTATTAAAAAAATGAATAACTGTTAGCAGTCAAAGTATTTGCTAGATTTTGATGTTGTGGGTGATATTATGGAATTAGTTTTATTAATAATGCATTGTTCCTACAATTAAACCAGTTTCACTGAACATGTGGGCATGTTACAGTCAATCACACTACTTATCAGTCATATGTTTAATTATATTTTTGTTTATACAGTATAGGGAAAAAATTTGGTGTCTCAAAGAAAACATTAACAGGAATGTGACATTAACAGATGTGACATTAAGTGGATTCTACTGTTGGATATTACTAAAATTAGTGTTTCAAAGAAAACATGGCATTAACAGGAATGTTACATTAACAGACATGACATTAAGTGGGTTCTGCTGTATAGTATATTACTAATGATATCTATTGAATAGGCTCAACATTATCTATTACAACATTTAGGTTAAGCACAGTAATATGATTAGCATTATATATGTATAGAGTATATTTCAATAACAAATCTTTGTTCACCAGCATGGACCTTGGTGTACAAGGCACCAGCGGGTACGACAGTATCAGGATACAATGATTACTACTCGCACTTCGCAGACAGCACCACTTCTAGCACTTTGAACGACGGATCCGTGACAGTCATGCGAGACTTCGGTTCTGGCGGAAGTGCATTCAAATCTTCCAAACTGCTACAGTGGGAATCTGGCATCACCATATCGGCTGTACGTAAATGATAATTGTTTAATATCAATTTATAAGACTTTCTGAAAACTATGTAACCCATGAACAGAATCGTGCAGAAAGCTCACTGATACCGGATGTTAAACTAACAGTAATTTTGCCAGATATATGTCTTAGTGTACAAGTTGAGAGTACAGGCTCTGGTTCTTTAAATGCTGTTTATAGGTAACAAGTGGTTAGTGAAAATTTTCAAACATATATGAAAGAAAATTGGAAACATTTCTGATCATTTCACAGCTGTAGGTTTGTTGAAACAGGTGAGATTGAGATCTTTTGAGTGTTTAGCAGTCACAATTTTAATTTTTCACTAACCACAGGCTAACCCTTTCAGCAAGTTGTCTTTCTAGCATCAGCTAGTGGGATTTTCTCTGAGATCCAATAGTAGAATGTGTGGCTTGAGAACAAAAGGTCTCAATGTTCAGGGTTTCAATTGTGATTGTGCATTGTGCATAGATTCAATAACCAAAAGGCTAAGGGTGCAGATATTGGACTGTGTAATCCTGGGATGAAGGGCTATTAATTTTGTTCAAGTGAATGACTTTTTCTCTTTTGAAAGGTCACAGAGTCAAATGTGTTAAAATCTTCAAACAAATTCTCAATAGCAAAACGGTCCAGGCAGTTGATACTGGTTCTTTAACATACATGGATAAATGGCTACCGTTTTATTCAAATAACTGACCTTGACCTATATTCAAGATCTCTTAGGTCAAATGAGTTGAGACCTTAAAATTTCTTTTTCTAAAATCAGTAGGTCTGGAGTGATGGCATTTGTGTAGTAGCATGTATAATTTGAAACATCATCTTTATTTTATGTCCTTATTTAACTGTTCGAGAACAAACACATTTAAACTGTATTGGAAACATTACTGTTTTTGATCTCTAATGATCTGTTCTACAGGTGAAGTTGTCAGTCTTTAAAGATGGAGAGGAGGCTGCCTATGTTATATTTGATGCACGTGGGAAAGGGAAGTTGGAATGGTTTGACTGTGATAACATTGTTGGCTCCAGTTACACAGATATAGCATCCTATTCTGAGAATTACTGCGGACTCTCGTAAGTATTTTTCACTTGCATTAACTATAGATTGTTTGAATATTCTGCCTATTGGATTGGTGTAGTTATTCATTATTTCATATTGTTATCAAGAAAATGGTTCATTTACATACTTAGGAGGATGAGGAGAGCCCTTACCATGCTGTATTAAAATGTTAACTTCCTTTTCCAGACCGTACTCATCAAATTACAAAAGAAACTTCTACATCAATGCCTACGGTACTGCATGTACAAGCACTTATGGATGGATAATGTTAAAAGACTACAATTCCATATCTGGATGTTCTGTGTGGGACCCAGCTACAACCAGTAATCCATATATAAAGTATTCTACTAGTACCACACTGCAGAATTTTTACACTGGTAAGTGATATAAAACAGCATTACCACACTGCAGAATTTTTACACTGGTAAGTGATATAAAACAGCATTACCACACTGCAGAATTTTTACACTGGTAAGTGATATAAAACAGCATTACCACACTGCAGAATTTTTACACTGGTAAGTGATATAAAACAGCATTACCACACTGCAGAATTTTTACACTGGTAAGTGATATAAAACAGCATTACCACACTGCAGAATTTTTACACTGGTAAGTGATATAAAACAGCATTACCACACTGCAGAATTTTTACACTGGTAAGTGATATAAAACAGCATTACCACACGGCAGAATTTTTACACTGGTAAGTGATATAAAACAGCATTACCACACTGCAGAATTTTTACACTGGTAAGTGATATAAAACAGCATTACCACACTGCAGAATTTTTACACTGGTAAGTGATATAAAACAGCATTACCACACTGCAGAATTTTTACACTGGTAAGTGATATAAAACAGCATTACCACACTGCAGAATTTTTACACTGGTAAGTGATATAAAACAGCATTACCACACTGCAGAATTTTTACACTGGTAAGTGATATAAAACAGCATTACCACACTGCAGAATTTTTACACTGGTAAGTGATATAAAACAGCATTACCACACTGCAGAATTTTTACACTGGTAAGTGATATAAAACAGCATTACCACACTGCAGAGTTTTTACACTGGTAAGTGATATAAAACAGCATTACCACACGGCAGAGTTTTTACACTGGTAAGTGATATAAAACAGCATTACCACACGGCAGAGTTTTTACACTGGTAAGTGATATAAAACAGCATTACCACACTGCAGAGTTTTTACACTGGTAAGTGGTATAAAACAGCATTACCACACTGCAGAATTTTTACACTGGTAAGTGGTATAAAACAGCATTACCACACTGCAGAATTTTTACACTGGTAAGTGGTATAAAACAGCATTACCACACTGCAGAATTTTTACACTGGTAAGTGGTATAAAACAGCATTACCACACTGCAGAATTTTTACACTGGTAAGTGATATAAAACAGCATTACCACACTGCAGAATTTTTACACTGGTAAGTGGTATAAAACAGCATTACCACACTGCAGAATTCTTACACTGGTAAGTGGTATAAAACAGCATTACCACACTGCAGAATTTTTACACTGGTAAGTGGTATAAAACAGCATTACCACACTGCAGAATTTTTACACTGGTAAGTGGTATAAAACAGCATTACCACACTGCAGAATTTTTACACTGGTAGAATTTTTACACTGGTAAGTGATATAAAACAGCATTACCACACTGCAGAATTTTTACACTGGTAAGTGATATAAAACAGCATTACCACACTGCAGAATTTTTACACTGGTAAGTGATATAAAACAGCATTACCACACTGCAGAATTTTTACACTGGTAAGTGATATAAAACAGCATTACCACACTGCAGAATTTTTACACTGGTAAGTGATATAAAACAGCATTACCACACTGCAGAATTTGTACACTGGTAAGTGATATAAAACAGCATTACCACACTGCAGAATTTTTACACTGGTAAGTGATATAAAACAGCATTACCACACTGCAGAATTTGTACACTGGTAAGTGATATAAAACAGCATTACCACACGGCAGAATTTTTACACTGGTAAGTGATATAAAACAGCATTACCACACTGCAGAATTTGTACACTGGTAAGTGATATAAAACAGCATTACCACACGGCAGAATTTTTACACTGGTAAGTGATATAAAACAGCATTACCACACTGCAGAATTTTTACACTGGTAAGTGATATAAAACAGCATTACCACACTGCAGAATTTTTACACTGGTAAGTGATATAAAACAGCATTACCACACTGCAGAAATTTTAAACTGGTAAGTTATGTTAACTTGTTAAATGTGTCATTGATGCTTGCATTGTCTGATGGTACTTCTCTCATTAGTTCTAACATGATAATCAAGTACACTGTAGGAAGTGAAATAGCAACATGAAGTATGATAATTTATGTAATAGTTTTTGTATGAAACTTTGAGTGTTGTTTTTAAGTCATATTTTTTCATTCAGAATAATTGACTGGTAATAACTATATCATATTTGTCAAAATTGTTTCATTTTCTCTCCACAGGTTCAATAGGCAATGGTGACAGCCTGGCTATATTCATTATGGGTATGTATTACTGGTAATGAAAGCAACTATCAAACCAATCAGAGAATATGATGTTACATTTAGAAAAAAAATGACAGTTTTAAGTTAAAGCAGTAGTGAATTCATTGGTTTATCAGCATTCTAGAGTAAAATTGTCCAGTATTTTCCCTTATTACTATTGATCTTGTGCAATCAAAATTGATAATATTGGTTGCTTTTATCATTTTGATATCTTCCCAATTAAAGAAAATACATGTTTATAGAACTGATAAAGGCAATGTCCCATTCCCAAAATCCCTACTCTGTGACCAAACAAATTTAATATTCTACTCCAATGTCAGGTAGTCAAAAAAATATATGTATTTTTATCGACGCAATGGTTTTCAGAATGGCACATGGTTTTCAAGGGAATCCAAGGTGTGACCCCTGCGGCAGGGTCACTGGAAACACTGTGGACGGGGTCTACTGTTGAAAATGACAACGATGACACGAAAACCACCATTACAAACTCACCAAGTGATACTGTAAAATCAAGTCTGGTGGAGGACTGGCAGGGATACTTTACTATGATTGATATGGCAAGTTATTCATCTATTCTTTTAACAGACTTTCTTTCAGGTTTTTGATTATTATAACACTGCTTAATATGTAGTCACTCAGTCTTGCCCGTTATGCTGTGTGGCATGTAGGGCGGCTTAATATGTAGTACTCACAGATGAAAGGTATGGTGGTCTAATGGTAGGAGGTTTGTGATTGGAGGGACATAGTTTAGATACTCGCTGATCAAGATACTTTACTTTTCTTGTTGATATCAGCTATAAATAGAATTGTTCGGCAGTTCTGGGAATTCTGGGAATATGTGTACAACCTGGTATTGCTAGATGACAGTTCTGACAGCATGCTCCAGGAGGAGTTTAGAAAAATTTTGGCTATTAGTAAAAAGTTGACTTCTAAAATAGAACATCATCTCGTATTATTTGTATAAATGATGTTTTCAGTAACAGGAGAGTTATCTTGATTGTAGTTGTTTTTGATGACAGGTGAAGTACGCGTATTTCACAAGCGGCGAAGAAAAAGCATATGTCGTGTTTGATGGACGAGGTACAACAAAGTCAACATGGTTTGCTGACGGAAAAGAAATATATTCTAGTTACACTGACATCACAACAGATACACCAACCACAAGTGGTATAACAGGGTAAGCCTTACCTGAGATTGCCATACATACCTGTAGGTGAAACTTACACTGAAATACTTTTTCAACATCTTTTCATGTCAGTTATGCTGCCCACGAGGTATTTCTAAGATAAGATGAACTTTATACAAAACGTATTGTTGGTATGTCTTGATGAATGTTTTATTGTTGTTGATATTTTATGTACTAATGTTTTCCCATGTTTGGTTGTTGTTTGCATGAGATATGATTAAAATCTGTTGAAATAACATTAAGCCTTACAGTTATTCTAACTCGAAGAGGGACAACTCTTGTTAAATAATCAATAGATGGGATTTACCAACTGATGATTTAATGGATTGAATCTGAAATTGTATAGTGGATATCTTGTAAACAGTAACATTCCAATATTTTTATTGAAATAGTGGCACAATCTATATTTGTCTTTCTGTGCATACTTATTGAAGTACTCACTGTTTGACTCTATTTTATTTTTAAAGTGACACATACCGTAAGTTTGCTCTGATACGAACTAGTAGTTCATGTTCCGGTTTATCGGCCTGGATGATGGTTCTGGATGTTGGAGGAAGTGTAGCCTGCTCGTTTGATAATAATGTACAAACACGCCCCTACTTCCTGTATAGTGGCGGTACAACAGACAGTGTTGCAGAGTCAGGTAAGAATATAAAACTTCCTTTGCAATCTTCAAAAAAAAAAGGCAAAACAAAATTAATTCTAAAAGAAGTTTGAAGGTCAAGGTGGCCAAAATTCTCTGGTGATAATGTATTGAAAAGATAGTTCAAGTGATTTAAAATAAGATCAATATGTTGCTACACTTCTTTTTTTCCCTACCGACGTGACGTTATGGAAAAAAGGAAAGGTTAATTTTCACTTAGATCTGAACTTTTTGTATAAAAGTTATTTAGTGTTATTTTGGAGGAAATCTTTTTTATTCTGTTTCATTAAAATGTTATAAAAAGGAATTCAGAGGTTAATAAAATGTAGCAAGAAGGTACTGTGATGATACAGAATTCTCATTCTCATTTTTTCATGTTCAAAACAGTATGGCATACCTTAAATTTCATTTTTGACATTATATCCAAATTCATGGGGTTTCATGCTTTGATAAAGAGATATGAGGTGATGTGTTTCATGATTACATAATATTGTATTACTGTGGTTTGCTTTAGCACTTTCCATTCAGTACTTGTAACCCATGTCTTCTGAGAGAGAAAATTTAATTTCCAGGTCTAAAAAATCAGGGAAGGGATCCACTCAGCTAGGATTCACTTATTTTGCATCTCTGATTCGTGTTGATAATTAATCCTCAGTTTTATTGAAATCTTTCCAAGATTCCCTTATTCTCATTGAAATCAATGATAATGTTAACTAAATGATGACATTAACCACACAGTAAAAAATTGGAGATCACAAGCAAAAATTCTACAAAATATCATTAGAGATCCATTCTAGTTTAACATTGTAGATAGAGATGGATATAATAAGTATGAAATTTAAGACATTCTTAATTTGGAATTAATTTGATTTCGAATTATGTTCTACTTTCAGTAAGACCTCCTATTAATTTTTCATGTTTCTTGGAATGTTTGGAAGGTTAAAGACATAACTTCTCCTTTAAAAGTATTTTGTAATCAATTCATCAATTTCAAATGTCAATTAAGATTTTGTTGACAGGTTTCTCTTTCTCAAACCTGAACTGGCCAAGGATGAACCATAATTGTGGATCACATTGTTCTTGATTTCTGAATGAAGGGAAAGCACTTTTTTGTTCAATTTTTAAGGAATGTTGTCATGTTAACTTAACAAACTGTATCTATTCTAAACCTTTGTAGGTGGTTTGTGGTACTCCGCTGGATTTCCCGCTGCACATACTATGGGCATTTTTGTGAAAGGTTTGTTGTACTTTCCTGTCTGTATCAAAACCAATTTGAACTCATTTAGATTTTAAAAATTAAGTAGAAACATTTTTTGGCAGGGAGGGAGTAGGGGAAAGAGCAGGTGATGGAATATTACCTTTCTAATCATCAGTACAATCAGTAATTAGCATGACTTTGATACTGAATATTAAAACACGAGAAAAGATCACAGAGGTGGCACAGTGATGTCAATTAACAAACAAATCCTTCTCTTCTGCAGGGTTTTACCCAGTGATGAAGTGGGCCAGAGGTCAAACAATATCCCCAGCTTCCAGTGTCTACAACCTTTGGACTGGGACGTATACATTGAATGAATTTACAACTTCTGCTCATTCGTTTGCTGCCTCTACAGCTACATATAAATCCAGTATTGTAGACAGTTGGACAAGTTATTACATCAAGGCGGTAAGATGGATAAGAAAAATTGATAATATGAGACAATTGTTCATCTGATTTCGCCCTGATATTTTATGAGGTGGCTTAAAGCGTCCTGTCCTGTCATATAGGTCTTAAGAACCTTAAAACAGCTGGTAACATAACATCAGCTTCTATGCATTATCATATAAAGGTGGTCATCCATTTAGGTTAAAGGGTCAATGGTCACATTTGATAACCTTAGCAACTTCACGAAAAGGTGATACTTATTTAACCATGGTAAGTACATATACTAGCTACAATATATAGCTCACCTAGAGAGAACTTCTCATTACCTTAAACAGTTGTGTGACAGTATATCAGAGGTTCTGGGTTCGAATACTAGAGAAGGCATTAAAATAAAAATGACCACCTTTACACTTATATGCAATGGATTGAGGGCATCCATGCCTTAATTATATATATATTTCAGAATATCGGGTTATGGCAATATATCTTTATATCCCTTATTTGTCAGGTTCGTGTGTCTATGTACAGTGGTGGGTCTGAAGTGGCCTACGTGGTGTTTGATGCCCATGAATCAGACAAAACGACCTGGTTTGATTGTGATAGAATTTTGTACACGAATTACCAGGATCTAAACCGACGGACAGGCTCATTTACGCACTGTAGTATTGCTGGGTAGGTGGAATGTATCACAGTACTATTATAAAGGAGTAATTGTTGAGGAAATATTCACAATAATAAAAAGTATATTTTCTTGAAAAACTGAAACACTAGAGAAATTTTGATCATGTATGAGAATTGCAACAACTAAATTTGTAAAATTTCTGCTATATATTTTGCCTAATTAATTGGTATTAATCAGTATATTGGACTTGTAGAGACTCCTCGGCATACAGACGTTTTTTTATTGAGTACACTTACTCAAGTTGTACCACAGCAGGAGGATGGATTGGTGTATTTGAAGGGTCTGATTGTGGATTTGATAACCTTGGTACATCACCATTCGCATTATACAGTGATACATTGCCTGGGTTTGAATACAATATCAGTAAGTATAATGTAAACTTCATGGTTAAAATGTTTTGAAAATTGAAATTAGAATAAGGAGTAGTAGGCATAATGAAACTGATTTTGATAAGTGTAATGAAATATCAATTTCTTTTATTATAGAAACAGAAACAAAATGTTTTTACCAACCTTATGTTTTATTTGGCTTTATCATTAATTCATTCTGTCTTTGTTTAGAAAAAATATATCTATATATATTTATAAATATCAATAAAAAACAATAGAATGTTTGATTCCTTTGCAATCCGACCTACCACCAAAGAAAAGCAGGACATTATTTCTCTCCCATTCTGTCAGGAGTTTTTTATTTTATGTAATGTTCAGGTAAAAGAGAAAAGATTGACTTCAGAGAGAGCTTTTTTGATTGTTAAATGCGTGTTAAAAACTACAGCATGTATATTATTTCTATTGATAGACATGGCGATTGCTGACGTGTTTGTGATATCAGTTTGTAAGTAAAAAATGAAATGGTTCATTAATAAAAGTCTTAAATGTAACATCTTTGTTGATAATATACAAATTTCTGTTCCTGTTTGAAATCTTGGGTAGAAATGTGACTTTGAATATAAACTTTTGCACAAGTGAGGCTTGGTTTAGAAGTAACTTTCAGTATTCAGAATTGAGAAGGATTGATATATAGAAGTTTTTTATTGCTATAATAAAGAGGATAACATTCTGTGCATTATTTTTTAGTTCAGTTTCATTGGGCGATCAGTTTTGAGAAAGATTGGTTTGGGAAAGTTGCACTGGATAAATGTTTTACAACTATAATGTCAATATCATGTTTTCAATAAAGCCCATTTATTCCATCAGATATAACTCGCCTTATAACACTTTCAATAAACTATTGGTAGTAACGGTGCCTTCTATGTTAGGGTAACAATGTATTCCTTGTTGTAGCCATGGACAATTTCTGTGACTTTAGTCCTTGTCAGAATGGAGGCACATGCTACCACAGGGGTGTAAAGTATGATTGTGTCTGTGCTGGAGATTACTATGGATTAGACTGTGCTGACCGTAAGTTCAGGTTTGACTACCACAAGTTTACCTATTTGTTAATCAAGTATGTTTAAAATGTCTCCTTTTTGAATGAAAGGACCCATATAGTTTTGTACTAGGTCTCCTGGACTTCCAGTTCTGGACTTCCGAATCTGGACTTCCGTGTCTGGTTTTTCAGTTCTGGACATTTCGACATTTCGGTTCTGAACATTTCGGTTCTGGACGTTTTGGTTCTGGACTTCCGAGTCTGGACTTTAAGTTCTGGACTTCCGAGTCTGGACTTCTGGTTGTGGATGTTCTGGTTCTGGACTTTTGGTTCTGGACTTTCGGTTCTGGACTTTTGGTTTTGGACTTCTGGTTCTGAACATTTTGGTTCTGGACATCTACTTCTGGACTTCCCAGTCTGGACTTTCGGTTCTGGACTTCTGGTTCTGAACATTTCGGTTCTGGACATCTAGTTCTGGACTTCCGAGTCTGGACTTCTGGTTGCGGATGTTCTGGTTCTGGACTTTCGGTTCTGGACTTTCGGTTCTGGACTTTAAGTTCTGGACTTTTGGTAATTTCTTGTCTGGGCATGACTTAGAAACCGTTGAAGAAATCTTGACAGTCAAAGGTCAAATAAGTGCAAATTTTTCCAACCTCAAGGTTAAAGGTCAAAGTGACAAAGTGCAGTGCCTTGCCATTCGATCATTTGACCTGTAGTGCATTTTCCCCCAATAATTAAATAATAACAGTAACTGAAAGTATCAGGCAATTTTACTCTTGCACATCTAAGCTACTACAAAAATTTTGGTTCTCTAAAAAAATCTCAGTTTTTTATTCACTGTTTAGTGATATGTGTCGTAATGTTTCGCAAGTAGTGTTTTTATTGTGTCACTAGTTCAACGTTGAATTTGTCTGAATTGTCATCTGAAACAAATCACTTATTCTGTCAAAATTGAAGAACAAACAGATTGAATCATTATTTTATTTGATATATTATTTTTAGTTGACGGAAACTTCACGACCTGGACGGACTGGAATACATGTAGTACGACGTGTTACGCATGGGGAACACAGAGTAGGACGAGAACATGTACCAATCCAACGCCAGCCGGCCCAAACGGTCAAAGCTGTACGGGAGATACGTCAGAAACACAGACATGCATTCCAGATCTTGATGCGTGTTCAGGTACGAAGGAGTATAATATTTCATTCGTATTTGAAAGGAAGCCATTTATGTTCGTCGCCCATAGATTCATTTTATCCATCATAACTGACTTTATTCAAAATATAGAATTGCTTTAAAGCGGACACTTTTTGTAATTGTGACTTTGTTGCAGTGTACAATACTGGAAACATCCAAGTTGACTCGTCCTACACCATGGTGTGTCCGTCGGGACTGCACATATTTGTATCGAGTGCCTTTTATGGATACAGTAGTACCTGCTACGATACAGATCCTCTGTCTGACGTCAGGGTTGTGTGTCAAGGAAGGAACACTAACTGTACCATTACCTTCAATGATGCGACTTTTGGTGGAAATCCTTGTTCATCATACTCAGTCACGAAATACGGATATGCTACAATGACCTGTGTTGGTGAGTAGATCATGTAGTTTAGTCCAACCTCGTTATCTCGTTGTTGGTGGGTAGTTTATATGTACTCCCTGAAAGTATGATATGAAATATTAGTGAGTTATAATTAAATCAGAATATGATTACAGTTGTGTGTCAATTTCTGTTTCCCTGGTAACAGATATACATCAATACACTAGAAATGATTATTGTGTTTCTTCACTTGCAGAGTCTTTGAAGTTATCTACATTCCAAGGCCGTAAGTAAAACACATGACATTTTTGATAATTATCAAAACTTCTGTAATGTTGCATCCTTCGGCATATGTTTAATTGAAAGTATCAACAATTCATTACTTTTTTGTTAATAACGCTTTAAACAATTCAATAAGGTTACATAAGGTAAGATTTTTCAACTAGACTTTAGAGTGAGATTTATTGGCTTAACTTCAGCTTGGCGGCTGGTATTCAAGGCTCCCTCTGGCACAGCTCCACCTTCATCATATGCTGATGTAGCCTCGTTTTACCTGTCGTCTGATACAGTAAATGATGGTACAGAGAGTGTGATGACAGACTTCTCATCCGGAGGCCAAATGTACAAATCTGCGCTGTTGAATGAATGGGGAGTCAACAAAACATTCTCAGCTGTATGTAGTCATGTACCCTCTATCAATATAGAATTATTCTCAGCTGTATGTAGTCATATACCCTCTATTAATATAGAATAATTCTATACTCATATGCTTGGTATTATTAACAATCATCCGGTGGCATTCTACAATATTTTATTAGAAAAAGTCCTGAACTGAAGGGATGATACGACTTTCATTTTTGGGAAAATTCAATGTTATTTTGTTTTTGTTATTTACACTTTTCATTGCTTACCATAGGTTCGATACTCGATTTACAAGAACGGAGAGGAGGTTGCATACATTGTATTTAATGGTCATGGTACATCTAAAGACACCTGGATGGACTGTAGTAACATCCTGTATTCAAGTTACACAGATATTACGACGGTGTCAAAGAACTATTGTGTTATTCAGTGAGTTTATCTTTAATTCAGTGATGCTGCCTACAGGTAAACAAACTGTGTTAATGATGATGAAAATGCATCCATGAAATGTTTTAGTTTTTGCTTTATTTGTATCTTATCTTAGAATCATTGAATTACTATTTAGATCTTGTCCTTGATTGTATATTGCAATGAAACAATTAAAAAAATTTTCTCTTGAAAAAAATTAAAATGTTCAAGCAGTCTGCATGTCAATGTTTAAAATATATAGAGCACCACTTACCATCAACACGATTTGTATTTACAAGCTACACAACAAAAAAAACTTCAAATTTGTATTTAAAACTAAATAATCCCTAACCACTGTCAGCAATTTCAATGTAATGTGATTAATGTCATTTGTAATATAAAAGCTATGGTTTTGATATCAGTAATTTGTATTATCATTACCAAATTGCTGATATTTTCAAAGTTAAGAATGAAAAGAAATTCTCTGATGTGTCTGTTGGGAATATATCATGAAAACATTTCCTCTAATTTATATACATTGTAATTATCAACTTCCAGATATACTTCATCTACAACATTTAAGCATAATTTCTACATAAGTGCAACCCATGGTGGGTGTAGCGCTGCTACTGGATGGGTTTTTATCAAAGACTACGGATCTTTGTCGGGCTGTTCTGCTTGGGCTCCGTACGATGGATCTAGGACAATGCCGTATGTTGCATATTCAACAGCAAGCACATTGACAACATGGAATTCAGGTGGATTGTTAATGTGTTCATTCCTTGAAGATTATTCTTATTAATAAATATGATTATAACCTAATTATCTATTTTTAAAACATGATAAACATTATATGTTCTTTTTCCCCCATGTTGTATGCATTTTGTTGATTATTCTATCCATTCATTTATAATTTCACATCAAACCTGACAGCAGATGAAAATGTGATGATGTAAAATGACACACTAACTTGTAGTTCATTCAATATCAAACAATAGACTGTTTTATCTACTCCTAGAAATATATTCCAGTTTTGCTAAAATTGATTTCCTCTTACTCTGACAGGAAACATGGATTATGCAGATGCAGTTGGAATATTTGTCCAAGGTAATTAACACATATATAAGTGTCCTTTTACTGTTCTGTTACACTTGTTGAACCTCACCTTTGTAATATGCTGTAACTCTGAATCAGTAGCTGTTCGAGATGGCCTGATAAAGTGGTTTAGATGTAATATGTGACGTTGACGTTAAATGATACTTTTACGGGTTGCTCCTATTAAATTGTGCAATTATGTCTAAAAACAATTATGTGCAAGTAGGTTACAAAGAAGCTTTTTTCTTTTGTTTACTTATTTATTTTAAGATCATTAATTCAAAACATCTCCTCATTTTCAAAGAACGATATCAAACAGATAGACAGTTTTAGAAGTAACACTGGAAATGTACAGTGAGTACAAGAACTCTGATAGAAAAGTTGGTAATTTGTCACTAAAGGGATTTCACCTGGGACTATTATTTGTTCATCAATGAGTAGAACAACACTGTTATTATCATATATCTGTCTCGTAGACTGGCATATGACATTCAAGGGAGTGGATGGCGTCACGCCCACAGCAGGTAACTTGGAAACCCTTTGGGAGGGTAGTACTACAGAATACAACGGTGATGAGACAGTCAAGACAATCACCAATGTTCCAGCTGTTTCTTACAAATCCGCCGTTGTGGAGGACTGGTCAAGCAACTGGACAATCATTGACCAGGTAAAGTATAAAAGCCATGGAATATGTTTACTTTGATAGTATGTAATGGTACCATACATTTCTATCATGTTTTTATTAGGTGGGAGGAGTGAGAAAAGGGGAGGGGATGTGGTTATATAGTTATCACTTTGTGTGACCGTAATAACCCTGTGTACAAGATATCTCATAAACCCATCGACCAATTTAGTTTATATTCACACCATAACATCACTCTGCCAATATCTACACCTGGTCAGGTTTTGGTGGTCATAGGGTAAAGGTGAAAGGTCTTGATGACTTTTGAAATAAAAGGCTTGTGTACAAGATATCTCCTGAACACCTTATTGCTTTATATTTTAGGTCTCACTTGTCAGAGAGCTTTGGAGATGCATGAATAGGACTGCAATGGCATCCCTGTAGGTCGTAATCTTTCTCAATGTGGTACTGTCCAATAAATTACAGTCTCTCCACCCTCTTTGTCTTTGGTTTGATCTAGTTGTTAGGACATCATCTCACAGGGGAAAAATCATGTTTGTGATTGATTTTGATGACTGTTCTTGAGCTCCAAACAGTTTAACTGGAGCCTGGTCATATATTTCTCTGACATAACAAATGTGTTCTCTTCCAGTTTAATTTTCATTTGTGTTTATTTATAGTCACCGGAAAATGATGACTCTCAATCAATGACACCACATTTAGTATACAATCATAAAAGTTATCATTATTGCTTTCAGGTGAAATTTTCATTCTTCTCCTCTGGGACGGAAGTTGCACACGTTGTCTTTGATGGAATTAACTCAGACAAGAATTCCTGGTTTGCCGTATCAAACATCCTGTTTTCATCTAAGTATGGAAGTGTAGCTTCGACTGCAACCTCTGCCAGTATATCAACGTATGTATTGCCTTTTCACCTTCAACATAATTATATAAACGAATGCTGCATTTCTGAGGAAAACCAATCTGATAAGAAGTCAGATGTAAAGTAACCGCTGAAATTACTCAAAATTTATCTGATATTATCTTGTATTATTTGTGTGTAGTTTTATCATTATAATTTGGGTCTAATTTTTTTTATTTGCATCAGTATCTGATTTAAATGGTTTCCTATTCATGTCATATAATTTCAATACCCATAAACAGAAATTAATGGACATTTCAATATTTCTTCCACTAAAAAGAGATGGGACAAGAACTTTTTCCATTGTCAAGAACTCGACAAGCTGTGCAGCTTTTGAGGCTTGGATGTTCGTCCTTGACGATGCCTCTGGAAGTACTACATGCTCATTTGACAACAATGTGAGGACACGTCCCTACTTTCTGTACAGCAGTGCTGACTCCGTGGGCATGCCTGAATCTAGTATGCATTTTACTTGAATTACAATATTTGTGTTTTGTAAGAACATTTATTCGAATCAAAATATCTTATGTATAATATTAATGTCCTTATATGGTAAGTAAATGTTAGTCCAAGATTTCAAAATATTAAAATTATTCAATAATTTGTACAACTAATATTTATTTGCTTGGTTTCTTTTAGGCTCAAGTTGGGATAGTGTGAACTTTCCGTATGCCAATACATTAGGCATTTTTATACAAGGTAGGTGTTTTTGATAAATGATTGAAGAAATACATGACCCAATTTTAATAATATATATGTTATGTTGTGTGAAAGGAGACAGTTAGATTGAAAGTGAATATTGTATAAACGAAATGTGTCATCTCTCCTAAAGGCTGGTTTCCTGTCATGAAAATAGCTAATGGACAGAGTTTGGGTTCTGCCACTGGAATTTACAATCTTTGGAGTGGCACGTACACTTTAAATGAATACACCGAGGCTGCATACTCCATGTCAGCGGGCACTGTTTCCTACAAATCAAGCATCGTTGACTCCTGGACGTCCTACTATATCCAGGCTGTAAGTAAATGTTTATTAAACACCAGCATCGCATGTAGATGTTTTAATTCATTCAGGAAAGATTTGATTTTGGTACCACTAATCTAATCTGAAAAGAATTGAACAGATACTTCTTCAAGAAGACAATAATTTATTTCTTTTTATTTCATCCCTAGGTTCGCGTGTCATTTTATGTGTCTGGACAAGAACAGGCGTTCGTGGTGTTTGATGCTCATGCGTCATCCAAATCTTCCTGGTTCAGTTGTAACAGGATTCTCTACACATCCTTCACAGATCTGTCCAGAGATACAACTGTGAACTACTGTTCTGTCGCAGGGTAAGAATGTCTTACTGTAATAACAAATTTTAAGAGAGAGCTGCCCAACAGTTTAAGTAATCAGCTTTCCCATCTGGATTCTTACTTTTAATTTGACCAATTTTTTGGTCATCATATTTCTTTCATCTTGTTTCAACCATTTATACCACCATCAGACAATGTTTCAGCCATTTTATACCACCATCAGACAATGTTTCAATCATTTATACCACCATCAGACAATGTTTCAGCCAATTTATACCACCATCAGACAATGTTTCAACCATTTATACCACCATCAGACAATGTTTCAACCATTTATACCACCATCAGACAATGTTTCAGCTAATTCATACCACCATCAGACAATGTTTCAGCCATTTTATACCACCATCAGACAATGTTTCAGCTAATTTACACCACCATCAGACAATGTTTCAGCCAATTTATACCACCATCAGACAATGTTTCAGCCAATTTATACCACCATCAGACAATGTTTCAGCCAATTTATACCACCATCAGACAATGTTTCAGCCAATTTATACCACCATCAGACAATGTTTCAGCCATTTTATACCACCATCAGACAATGTTTCAGCCATTTTATACCACCATCAGACAATGTTTCAGCTAATTTATACCACCATCAGACAATGTTTCAGCCAATTTATACCACCATCAGACAATGTTTCAGCCATTTTATACCACCATCAGACAATGTTTCAGCCATTTTATACCACCATCAGACAATGTTTCAGCCAATTTATACCACCATCAGACAATGTTTCAGCCATTTTATACCACCATCAGACAATGTTTCAGCTAATTCATACCACCATCAGACAATGTTTCAGCCAATTTATACCACCATCAGACAATGTTTCAGCTAATTTACACCACCATCAGACAATGTTTCAGCCAATTTATACCACCATCAGACAATGTTTCAGCCAATTTATACCACCATCAGACAATGTTTCAGCCAATTTATACCACCATCAGACAATGTTTCAGCCATTTTATACCACCATCAGACAATGTTTCAACCATTTTATACCACCATCAGACAATGTTTCAGCCATTTTATACCACCATCAGACAATGTTTCAGCCATTTTATACCACCATCAGACAATGTTTCAGCCATTTTATACCACCATCAGACAATGTTTCAGCCAACTTATACCACCATCAGACAATGTTTCAGCCATTTTATATAATCAGACAATGTTTATATTCATACCACCATCAGACAATGTTTCAGCCAATTTATACCACCATCAGACAATGTTTCAGCCATTTTATACCACCATCAGACAATGTTTCAGCTAATTCATACCACCAGCAGACAATGTTTCAGCTAATTTATACCACCATCAGACAATGTTTCAGCCATTTTATACCACCATCAGACAATGTTTCAGCCATTTTATACCACCATCAGACAATGTTTCAACCATTTTATACCACCATCAGACAATGTTTCAGCCATTTTATACCACCATCAGACAATGTTTCAGCTAATTCATACCACCATCAGACAATGTTTCAGCCAATTTATACCACCATCAGACAATGTTTCAAACAATAACAAACAGAACATATCATGAACATCCCAGCTTAAAAATCTTCCTGTTTCACCTTTATGTTCATCTTTTTAATATTGAGAAGCAACTTATAGATAGTTGGCTTTATTCAACCTGGTCCTGAGAATTATCATATTTAATGTGTTATAAGGAAACATGTTTCATTAATTATATAGCAGGTGTACAGGCTGTGTATATATATGTATTACAGGAACAGTAATCGATACTTTTTTCTGGAGGAAACGTATGGGTCAAGCTGTTCAGAAAATTTTGGTTGGTTTGCTGTAGTAGAGGGATCGACATGCAGATGGGACTCTATAGGAACAGTGCCATATGCCCTGTATAGCGATGCTGGCTTCTCTGAAGCAAACGATGGTAAAGTTTGATGTCGGAATATATATATATATATAAACAACAAGAATTGAACATTGAATATATAATCTGAATGTCTTTGATATCATAAACGATTTACTGAAAAATACAAGTGATAATCCTGTGAGAACAAAACCAACATTTAGGTTGTAAATTTAAAGAGGTTTTGTCGTGATCACTGTTATGAGACCTGTTAAAACTTGCTGATCTTTCATAATATACAATAGATATATTTGTTTGCTGGTATCTTTGATGTGTCAGCTCACTGTCAGCAGCCATGGTCATTTTGAGACAGAGTAGCTTGTACCAATCTCATACCATCTAAAACGAAGCAAACGGCTACCAAGTTTGTTAAAATGAATGATCTTTACTAACTTTCAAGGTCACAAGAGTCATATATGTTGAAGTCTTTGAACAATTTCTCCTCAATGATAAAAGTTTCAGGCTGTTGATAATGGTTCTTTAACATATGTGGATAAAGGGTTACCAACTAATTGACCTTGACCTGTATTGCAGGTCTCTTGGATTAAGTGAGTTGAGATCTTCAAATTTCTTTTTCAACAAGCAATAGGTCCAGAGTAATGGCATTGTGTAGTAGAAAGCATAAAGAATACAAATTGCAGAAAAAGTTTTTTCTGAAATAATAATGTCTTTTTCGTAAGTTGAAGAGTAGTTGAGCAATTTATTTTAAGCCTATTTTGCCTCTTTCATATATAGGTTTTCATAGCCAAATGACCGTTAAGGCATGAGGTTCTCCTGTTTCGTATGAGATTTTATGATGTAAATCTTTGAAGTTTTTATTTCTTAGAGCTCTTGGCATAAACTATAACTTTGAGAGGAGTTTGATCAAAATTTACATGAAATGAAGCAAGTATAAGATTCTTTTTATCACAAGTCAGAAAAGTTACGTTTTGACAATTTCAAAAGTCAAAATTTGTGGACAAAATTTCATATAGAGGCAGTCTGATTTTGTTGTGCCACTTTTGATTAATGATGTAATCTCATTGACCATGATAGACATGACAGTCGATTTCTGACTGGCACAGTCAATGAAAACACACTACAGGGTATATTAGTGACATATACACAAAACTATTGTGTGGGGAGTTCACTGTATAACAGGCAGATTATGTGATAAATTTATATATAATTAGTATTTTGTCTGCATTATCTAAGGATTTTCAATATTTATATACAAGTAATGGCTTGAATTCCCAGATATCTTTACTGTTTACATCAAATTGGAGAACAAGAACAATTTCTGTTTTCATACGTAACATAAGTAGAGTTAAATCTAAACACCTCAATATGGTAATTGTGGAAAGGATACTGTCACTTTTTCATCAAGGCTAGGAGACCAAATACAGATAGACATTCCCTACAAAATGTCTGCTAACTAAATATCGCTGCTAGCATTAAGCCCAGCTGTTGACAAAGCCTCATTAACATGATATTATATGTATACTATTTATTTTGCATTAAAGACATGGTGGCTGCTGAAACATTTGCCATATCCATATGTAAGTATATCTTGTTGATATAGAAGAAAAAAAGATAATAGTTCACCATCATTACAATCCTGGCTTGCTTTTCGAAATAATTCATTTTGACTTGTGAAATACTTTTTTTTATCTCTCTATACAGTCATGGCTTGTCCTGTGAAATACTTATTTATCTATCTATACAGTCATGTCCTGTGAAATGCTTATTCATCTGTCTATACAGTCATGGCTTGTCCTGTGAAATACTTATTTTTCTCTCTATACAGTCATGGCTTGTCCTGTGAAATACTTATTTATCTCTCTATACAGTCATGTCCTGTGAAATACTTATTTATCTCTCTATACAGTCATGTCCTGTGAAATACTTATTTATCTCTCTATACAGTCATGTCCTGTGAAATACTTATTTATCTCTCTATACAGTCATGTCCTGTGAAATACTTATCTATCTCTCTATACAGTCATGGCTTGTCCTGTGAAATACTTATTTATCTCTCTATACAGTCATGTCCTGTGAAATACTTATCTATCTCTCTATACAGTCATGGCTTGTCCTGTGAAATACTTATTTATCTCTCTATACAGTCATGACTTGTCCTGTGAAATACTTATTCATCTCTCTATACAGTCATGTCCTGTGAAATACTTATCTATCTCTCTATACAGTCATGGCTTGTCCTGTGAAATACTTATTTATCTCTCTATACAGTCATGTCCTGTGAAATACTTATTTATCTCTCTATACAGTCATGTCCTGTGAAATACTTATTTATCTCTCTATACAGTCATGTCCTGTGAAATACTTATCTATCTCTCTATACAGTCATGTCCTGTGAAATACTTATCTATCTCTCTATACAGTCATGTCCTGTGAAATACTTATCTATCTCTCTATACAGTCATGGCTTGTCCTGTGAAATACTTATATATCTCTCTATACAGTCATGTCCTGTGAGATACTTATTTATCTCTCTATACAGTCATGTCCTGTGAGATACTTATTTATCTCTCTATACAGTCATGTCCTGTGAAATACTTATTTATCTCTCTATACAGTCATGTCCTGTGAAATACTTATCTATCTCTCTATACAGTCATGGCTTGTCCTGTGAAATACTTATTTATCTCTCTATACAGTCATGTCCTGTGAAATACTTATTTATCTCTCTATACAGTCATGTCCTGTGAAATACTTATCTATCTCTCTATACAGTCATGTCCTGTGAAATACTTATTTATCTCTCTATACAGTCATGTCCTGTGAAATACTTATTTATCTCTCTATACAGTCATGTCCTGTGAAATACTTATCTATCTCTCTATACAGTCATGGCTTGTCCTGTGAGATACTTATTTATCTATCTATACAGTCATGTCCTGTGAAATACTTATCTATCTCTCTATACAGTCTTGTCCTGTGAGATACTTATCTATCTCTCTATACAGTCATGTCCTGTGAAATACTTATCTATCTCTCTATACAGTCTTGTCCTGTGAGATACTTATCTATCTCTCTATACAGTCATGTCCTGTGAAATACTTATCTATCTCTCTATACAGTCTTGTCCTGTGAGATACTTATTTATCTCTCTATACAGTCATGTCCTGTGAAATACTTATCTATCTCTCTATACAGTCATGTCCTGTGAGATACTTATCTATCTCTCTATACAGTCATGTCCTGTGAAATACTTATCTATCTCTCTATACAGTCATGTCCTGTGAGATACTTTATTTCTTTCTCTACAGCCCATCTTATACTTAGTCCTTTAGGATATATTTTTTGATAATTTTCAGCTCGTGACAATATGTGTGATTTAGTATCATGCCAGAATAGTGGCACCTGTTATGACTGGGGAGCTAGATGGAAGTGTGTATGTGCTGGTGACTACTATGGAGGCAGGTGCCAAAATTGTAAGTTTTTCTCAACGTCATGTTTTATCAATACATGGGCAGTATTCTCTGGTTCTAGGTATATGTTGTTTGTGACGGAAACCACTTAATGTTAGGTGATCCACGAGGCTCTGTTTATCATGTATTTATGAGATTAGTTTATTATGTATGATATTGTTAGACGGCATTTAAATCCTACATCAGGCAGGCATGTTTCAAATTAAAATTGATTTGCAGTGGATGGAGGCTGGACTGACTGGACGGCATGGACAGACTGCAGTACTACATGTTATGCACAAGGGACACAAACACGAGAGAGGACATGTTCGAACCCGACAACAGCTGGGGATGGAATCTATTGTCCAGGCTACCACAATCAGACCGAGTTCTGCATACCATCTAATCTGGACATTTGTACCTGTATGTTGTACAATATTCTTCATGCAGTTATATCAGATCATGACAGAATTGGTAGCTTGCTGCCTGCTGTCTGAATGTGGAAGAAATTATTTTCACTTGTAGAAGTCAGTATATTGAAATGACTTAACATCCAGATCAGTTTCCACAATTTTACGTCACTCTCTTCTTGATGATTTATAAAATGATGACCATTGATATTATAGGTAAATCTAGGATACTGAACATTATATTAAATGTAATGTGTTCTGTCTTCAGTTCAACTCAGTTCTTAGAAACATTTTGAAAAGTGAAAGTAGAAATTATCTTTGCCACCAATACACATCAGTCAACATCAATATAATCAGTAATCTATGTTGGTTTCAGTTGTCACAAAATGTAATTATTCCTAAGTAAAACCTTGTTTTTCATATCTGATTTCATTTAGTAAAAGGTTTGTCTATTAAGAAAGTCCGACATCTGGTGTAGCATGGTATTGTGAAGCAAACCGTGGTCAAAATACCATAATGGTGTGAGCTGCGGTTCACTGAACCATTATGATGAAATAAACGTCACCCCCACCAACCCCTTTTTCTCATTGCCATGATTCAATCATATCAACACATACATAACAATAAATAGGCCTGGGGTGGGAAAATTTAGGGTGATGATGTTTTTATCAGGAAATATTATGATAAACAAGGTTCACTGAAACTACAATTTACCATTTCAGGAGATCAGTTTGGAGGCTTAAAACTAATGTCTTATATTTATTGTTTCTTTGATTCATAAACACAGGATTTGACAGTGAACATATTTCGTTACAGCTTACAACACGAGTGATATCGCTGAAGGAGAGAACTATACCATGGCATGTCCATCAGGGTTCTACTTCCATGTGTATGCTGCATATTACGGGGCACCGTCCATACCATGTGTGACCTCTGACCCTCTTAGTTCAATGCGTACATTATGTCATAGTACTTCAGACACTTGTAACATCTTGTTCAGCGACGCCAACTTTGGTGGAGATCCATGTTCGTCATATCCTTCAGCAGCAAAGATTGGCTATATCGAATTCTTCTGTGCAAGTGAGTGCTATTAAATAATGGGTTTTTACAAACATTGAGTTTTTTGTTAACATGAATCTAATAGCAGTACAGCAGTCAGTTACATCAGATACTTGCTGTAAATGTCAAGATATCATTGAAAGGATTAGAAAGGAGATCATTTCCCGTTGTTTCACAGTTTTCAGCTGGAAAAAAGTTATACCTGTTGCTTTTGCAAATCAAGAAAATATTCACATACAAATACAGTTATTGTAGTTTTATAACAAGTGAAAACTGAGAGACTTACAACACTCGGACCTGGTGAGCAGATTCTGCTTTGTCAACAACACCTCCCATAAAAATCTTATGAATGATTAATCCTAGTGATGCTACATCGTCATTCTGAATGATTTGTATGGTAATTCAATCTCTTTACAAAAAGCAGGTTTAGTTTTTTGTATTGGTTTATAATGAAATGCACACAAATTTTTTATTTTGTTGCAGAAAGTCAGGCGCTTGATGAAGCAAGAGGGCGTAAGTTGTGTTAAAACATAAATGCAATGAAAAGTCATATTGTGTATTTCTTCACTGGCAGCTTTTTTTAAGTGAAAGGAAAAATATAGCTCAAGACATTAATTCATTATGTACCATTATCACTTTGTTTTTATCTATTATTGTGCAAATTTGAGATATCAGTGAAACAAGAGTGCAACCTGTGCTATACATCTTGTATATAAATTTACATATTAGTGGTTGTCTTTGAACACTTCAGCTTGGCAACTGGTTTTCAAAGCCCCAAGAGGTACCACTCCACCATCAGGGTATGCTGATATGATGTCACTGTATTCTTCCAGCGAGTCTTATAATGATGGTGTCATATCTGCGATGACTGATTTCTCTGCTTCAGGGAGTGTGTACAAATCATCTATGTTAGAACAGTGGGGATTGAATATCACAGCCACAGCAGTGAGTACACTGTGACAATTAAATTGTTTCTGCATGAGCCTGCAAAAGTCCAAACTGATAATTAAGTCATTTCTGAGCCATCAAAAGTCCTGGAATAGTTGTATTAGGGTGACCCACCCACAATTTTAGTGCTAGGACACAGACAAGTATAGTGTATAGTACTGACCCACCAACCACATAATCACAATACACAATCCCTAGGTATGGTTGGAAGAGAAACACATTAACATTACTAAATGTCCTTTTACTTTGTCTTTTGAATTTCCTCCACAAGTTAAACATGGCATCAGTTGAAATCCCAACTGATTCACCAAGCTGGATGCCAATTTCATAATCCTTGCTCTTCGATTCTTCTTAGTACGATAACTTTGTGAATGATGATATTTTTCTAGGATTACTGGATACACACACAGTGACAGGTAGCAACTATACAAAGTATGTACAACATTAAATTGTAGGTACGATTAGCCGCTTACAGCAATGGAATTGAATCAGCTTATGTTGTGTTTGATGCAACTGGGAAAGGAAAGAGCGACTGGTTTGATTGTACGAGGATTATTGACTCTAGCTGGAATGACATCGAGACAGGCAACACTACTTGTGAATTTGAGTAAGTTTGAAATATTAGGTACTGCGTGGAACATCAGAAAAATCTTAATACCTCATTTCCCCAAACTACAAGTGATACTATATTGTAATACAACTGCTCATTGTCTTTTTTTTTTCAGAGAACAAATAGGCCTCATAATAGGACCTAGCATGTGCAACCCTGTTGTCATATTAACCAGTAGTATAGTTGGACGACACACTGTCCACTTGTGGAGATGGTTGGATAAAATGTAACCAGCATGCCAAGTTTTCATTCATTTAAATAGTTGCACTGTTCAAAATATACACACATATTTGAAATTGTTCTAGAATTTCCAGATCACAGGAAAATTAGCAAATTTATTAAAGTGTTGATGTTTTGATTTTGTCTTTTTTATCGTTAACTTTAGATTTTCCACGGTAGCCTTCTCAACTTCAAAATTTAGGCCCTTAGGAACACTGATTAGTCCTAGAAGGACGTACAGCCCAGCTGTGTAATAAAGTTCAATTCATAGTTCAGCTCTTCCTAACTCTGAATTTGAATTAAGAGATGTTTTTTACTTGTGTGTCTTTGTACAATCATTAGTTGAGTGTTGTAAGCTTGAAATGTATGTGCATTTTTAAAAAACTACAGCTGTTTTGAATTATCAAAAGGCTAAAATGCCATGTAGTATGATCAGAGGAAGGTTAAAGTTTATACAGGTAAACTTTGTCAGGCAACTTTATCAGACTATTTTTAAACACTTTCTTTGGGTAAGAAACTATTCCTGATATTTATCATATTAATCATTTTTGGTTTATTCAACACTGATCCATTTTGAAGTTCACAGAAGTTACATTCAATGAATGCCAGTTTAGCAATATAGACCCACAGGTCTTTTTCTTCGTTGATTCTATCAGATTAAACAAACGTTGATCTGAAAGACATATTTATTTTCTGTTATTTTAGTTCTGGAGACACCTACAAACGTATATTCAACATCAAAAGTGACTACACAGGATGTAATTCGGAGACAGGGTGGTTTATGTTCAAGGACTATGGAGCCTCTGCAGGCTGTTCTGTATCAGACAGCACAGCATCCAGCATGCCGTATATGTTGTATTCAACTTTGGGTACCCGGACTGTATGGTCCTCAGGTTTGTTCAAATGATTGTATCAGTCTGAGATATGTTTCCAAAATAGAAATTTTACTGTAACTGTTTTGGCCTTTTCCCAGGTTGATATAGCTCTGGTTCTGGTGAAAGAAAAAAAATCATTCTTAGAATTTTTTTTGCTCAATTACCATGAAATTAATTAAAAATGATTGGTTTCATTTGTGTTTGTGTTATAACAAAACCTGATGGTGACTTTTTTGTTCAATGCTAAAACCATGTTATCACAAAAAAAATTATTAATCATTAATTAAATAAAAATTATTTACCAAATCTTTTTATTAGTTAAGGTTCTGACAATTGTTTGCCCCGACTGGAGATTAGAAGTATATGCTTTAGAGGGACACACAATGACTAGAATTAGGTTTTGTTCAGAACTATTCTAGTAAAACATCTATCCCTCCCCAAAGCTGTGTATAGAGGTACCACCCATAGAATCCAATAGATAATGTGCTAAGAAATTGAATAGGTAGGAAACCGAACCACAGATAGAAGTGATATATCTTGGGGTGCTAAGGTCATGAGGATGTTTTAATGGAATAGCTCTAATAGTATTACAGAAGGTTGTACCTGAGGCAGACCATTTTCAAAATTACACGTGTTTGTGGATTCCTTAAAAAATATTTATTTAATCAATGCTGTTACACTATTTTCAAACTTTTGAATTAAATTATAGTTTAATTCCAGGTAACAAAGCAACAGGAGACTGTCTGGCCATTTTTCTAATGGGTAATGTGAAGTTTTTTGCTTTAATTTTTTTTCTTTGAAAACATGTATGTAAAATGTGTATCTATTAATCTAAATTACACTATAATTGAAAAAAAAACACAATCTTGTGTAAAAGAATAATCTCATTATATTTGCAGATAATTTTCCTGTGTGTATATATTATTCCATCTGCTTGAAGTAACATATGAAATGAAATTTTTGAAATTCATTATTCATAGATTGGCACATGGCATTCAAAGCTGTAGCAGAGGATCAGACAAATGGCAGTCTAGTGAATGTTTGGACTGGATCAGACTCCGTCAACAATGAAGTCCAGTCAGCATGGTCGATCACTAATTCTCCTGCGATGAACTACAAATCTAGTTTGGTTGAGGCCTGGTCAGACGCTTTTACCTTTGTTGATATGGTACGTGTTGTCAACTGACTCGTAATTGTGGCACAGTAACTCAGAATTTATTTGGGCCTTGGCTGAAGCCATATAGCAATATGTTTGTCCATTCGTCCGTCCTGCTGTCCGTCTGTCCATCTATCTGTCCAAAACACATTGGTGTAGACTCCATCACTTTGTAAACAAAGTAGAGTGATGAAACTTTGTTTCAGTGTGAACTACTTGTAGAAGACAAAAATAGCCTGCCCATGCGTTTATCTGTACATCAGTCTGTCTGTTCATCTATATGTCTATATTACTTTGGCAGGTTAAGTATGCATATTTCACAAGTGGAGTTGAAAATGCATGGATTGCATTTAATGGGATTGGGACAACGAAAACAGATTGGTTTGCTGACAGCAGGATACTGTTTTCCAGCTTCAGTGATATACTGACGTCAGGAAAGACAACCGTCAGCATTACAGGGTAGGTGTTTTAATGAAAGTAATGTAGGTAAAACCAGCACAGAATCTCGTACCGAATAGTAAAGGATTACTTTTTTTATTTCCATACCTGCAACAAAGTTTATTCACATTAGGCTTAGAAATGCTTGGTGCTTGGTAAACATTAAATCCCAAACTATCACCCTTATATAAGATACTAGGGAATGGATTGAAAATATTTACAAAAATTCATTCCATTTTGGCGTAATAGATGATCTGATCACACATGATGTGGTTTTGAAACTTTTCAAAATTTGAGTATTTTCATGAATATTAAATCAAATTAATTTTTCCCAGATAACTTATTTATATACATTTAAAATTTTTGTAATGGTTTGGAACAGTTGAAAGTTGAAATATTCCTTAATAGATATCAGTTGGATATGAACGATGATAAAGGTGAATGTCTAGAAAACAGCAGTAAATAGTTAGACCATTAGATTGATTGTAAAAGTTTTTTTTTGTTGCATCAAGAACTAAAGAATAGTAACTACGCAGTATGTAAGTATTGCCACAAAGAAATGATTAAGGGAAATCACCAAGCTGTGGGCAGTCCCTCATTAATCATATTATGAGCAAACACATTATCAGACAAATCTAAATTTTGTATATCATTGATATTTCAGAATCATCCTCTATTGTGTTTGGATGAAAGACCATTTCGAATGTTGAACTGTGAATTATTTTTTATTTAATATTGTCTGTAAGGTACATTACAATTATACATTTTAATTCTGAATATTAATTAACTTTACAACTGTGAAGGAAACTGTTGCGTTAGAGTTATTATACATCATACACAGAGTTATTGGGTATGACGACAATAGGCTATTATAGCACGCCACAAGAGAAAATTACCCAGAATTCTAATGCATTAGGGGAAGAATCGTGTTACTAAATTGTCCTGATGAAGCCAGATCTGAGGCGAAACCAGTCAAACTATAAATAGACATGGAAAAAACTTGTCCCTAGTTTGTTGCGATTGATGTACTCCTTTCATTGATATGAAGATAAGTAATCCTGATTGATATATACCTGTAAGATCAGAAAACATACCGAGGCATTAATAACATTGACATCACTATTTTCACAGGGATGGGACAAGGTCGTTTGCGATAATCTACACCTATCCTAGCTGTTCTGGACTGAATGCGTGGATGATGATGCTGGATTACGGCAGCAGTACTACGTGTAGTAGCTCCTTTGATAATGCAGGAACCAAACCCTACTTTCTGTACAGCAGTTCAGGGTCGCATGGACAGCCAGAATCTGGTCATTATAACATTTAAATAGTATAGTTGTGTATCAGTAATATAGACGTTAGATATGCTTTAATTCTGATTTAGTTTATGGGAATTCTGTGTTAGTATCATTCTTGTTTAGAGTTTGTATTCAGTTATAATTTAAATGGTATGAAAAATGAAATATCCAATTAGCTGTTAATCAAAGGTATATTTCAAAAATCTGATTCTCTGATAATAAAATGGTGGACCTAACATCTAGCCCCTCCCCTTCCCCATCGTAAGAAGGTACAAGATGAGAGGCCCAAAAGGGGTTAAATTTCACATTCTGAAATGCCACATGTAAATGGTATTGTCTTTTGAACTTAGGTCTTGGCATGTGAGACATACGGCATTCATTCAACATAGTATGATTATAAATCTTTTGCTGTCTGTTCCCTTGCTACCTGAGTCCAGGTGTGTGATACAGACCCATTGAGCCTCTTGTAATTATGTACTTGAAGCACTATATACCCTGGATAAGCTACATTTACATTGACAGTATAAAAGGAAATAAGGTACAGAGTGTGACACATTTATTCCACAGTGTCAAGGATATACATGTTTCTGATCATTTCCTTTTCTAGCGTCCTCCTGGGACAGTTCTGCATTCCCAAAAGCTGATGTGATGGGTGTATTCATTCAAGGTATGTCAATAACAGATATGCTTAAATTTCAAACTATTTTTGTTACACGTGTTGAATGAAAGGACTAGCAACTGACCAGAGACCACAGGTCTAGGTCATTAGGTTAAAGGTGAAGGTATAATTTGAAATATATATTTACATTTCATTGGTAAATTGTTGTGTCTATGAAGCAAAAGACAAAAATTCAATAATGATTTTAACACTTGAGATAGAGTCAGACACCATGCCAGGCCATTTCTGATGTGTTTTAGCACTATGGTTACTTCTGTGTATGTAACATTTAATCTTGCTTGAATTCTACCACTCATAATCGTCACAAGCAAGCTAATTGCCACTGATTGCTGACTTGAAATAGGTTGAAATGTTATCATTTAGAAAAAGAAAGTTGCATTTTGACAAAACTTTCCCAGAAATTTTGACTCCTTGACCACTGTTTTAATATTAAGTTAATCATACCTCACAAAAATGTCAATCTAAGATTTTCTGAAATGATAGTGATGTGATAGCTCGGTAAAACTGCCAGGAACTCTCCTTAAAGTTAATTAGATGGATATCCAGTCCTTGACAGTGTAGTTATAGGTATGGTACTTGTGTAACAATATGTCTTAGATACGTCAGTTGGCTGTAAGACATCTCCACAATTTAGCCTAGGAATGCACTCACAAGATTATATTTGATGTTTACAAATTTGCGTACATGAGGGTTTATATTAATTGATGGTTAATTTGAAATACAGTTGAAAATATGTCAGAACTAGATAGCTGTATGCTTGAAGAAATGATGTGTACTACTAGACAAGCCTGATTAATGATATCTTCTTTTCACATTTCTATTTCAATTTTCTGACTTTTAATAGGATGGTTCCCAGTAATGAAAGTAGGGAAGGGTGCAACGTTTTCACCTGCGACTGGGATTTATGATCTCTGGAACAATACCTACACTATGAACGAATACAATGATACTTACGCTTTCTCCTGGAGCTCAAACTCTCTTACATATAAATCCAGTGTTGTTGATAATTGGTCCAGTTTTTACATCAAAGCAGTAAGTATTTCTGTGAAAACAGTAAACATGTTGGCATGGAGGCAATATCCTCTCAGATTTCCTTGGAAATGATATATGCTTCCCTCATATATAACCCACATGCTCTTTCATTTCTTTTCATTTCACCCGCCAATGATTACATGATAAACCTATATAAGTGTAGCAGTGTTCACCCCATCTTAGATTCATCCTCCTGTTCATGGATGAAAAGAATGAAAAATTCAATGGGGGCAAACTTTTCTCTGGTATACAGTATTATAGTCTATTTGGTAAGAATGAATATAAATCCGCATTAGGGAGAGGCTGGTTTAGAAATATAGCTGAAATTTCATTTCTGAATTGACTAGATAACAGTCTACTTGAACAAAAAGTATAAACAGTATCATACTTAGATATGGCAATGTGAAGTGACACACAAATGATTGAATGATATCAGGCCAAATAATCACTACAGTACAAGGTATTCACGCCTCCAACTCATTCATAACATCAGAGAATTAGGAATTCAGACAACAATCATCGACTTTGTAAGAATTCTTTTTAATGTCATTAGGTTCGGGTGTCATTTTTCTCATCGGGTGTAGAGCAGGCTTATGTCGTATTTGATGCTCATGGATCTACCAAGATGTCCTGGTTCTCCTGTGATAGGATATTGTACTCATCATGGACAGATCTGAACCGCCACGGCACGAAGGATTATTGTAGTATCGATGGGTAGGTTTACTTAATTAATTCTAGTTAATTAATCTTAGTTCGTTATTTCATTGACTGTGTGAAATGATGAAGTTTTATCTTTTGTTTCATATTGAATGCAAAAATTGCTTAATTCTAGTTAATTAATCTTAGTTCGTTATTTCATTGACTGTGTGAAATGAAGTTTTATCTTTTGTTTCATATTGTAAGCAATTATTGCTTTGAAAAATTGCTACCATGATCTTTGTGATTCGATGAATATTGGGTTTGGTATGCACTACAGGTAATATCTGTATTTCAAACTTGGAGAAATCAACTGTCACAAAAAGACATTATTAATGAACATGTTAAGGGCAGTTCTGATTGACTAGTCCAATGTCTGAATGTGCTTTTTGATATCAACTTTCTAGTTCATTATGGCTCCATGTTGTAGGGATCCATCTTCTCAACGATATTTCTTCATGGAGTCGAGTTACGGCACAAGTTGTGCCACCAATAGTGGCTGGTTTAGTGTTGTTGAGCGTACTTCTGGTGGATGCAGCTGGGAACAGATGGACTCCAACTATCCCCATGTTGTATACAGTGATACAACAACAGCAGAACTCAACACCGGTATACATTTTGTGTTAGGTTGTTAACTGTTGGAAGCAACTTGAATGAAATGTGTGTTTTGAAATCAAATTCAATCCGAATATTCATAGCAAGTTCATGTCATTGTATGTTGATTTTGAATGTGTTATAGGAAAGTTCAAATGTTTTAAATTCTATAAATTTATACTCTTTAAGTGTTTTAATATTTGTGTTTCTCGTGATAGGTATGGCAGTTGCTGACACCTTTGGAATATTGATATGTAAGTTGTATATTTTGTGCTGTTCATTTTCTGGTTGAGGTTTAATCAGACCTGCTATGAAGTATCAGATATTCAAAATTTTCTATCATCTCATGTTTATTATGTCTTGGATAGTAAGTGTATTGGAATGATGTATGTAAGACATATACATAGATATAGATAAAAAATTCAAACAACAATTGTGAAATAAGCTTGGGGGATGGGGATGTCTTTCTGTGCTAGAGTACCTGACAGAAAACCTACATGGTGGGGCGGGTGACCCCTTTACCTTTTCATGTCAGTTCAAAGAATCAAACCCCAGACAGCTAGATGAAAGGCGAGTGCGTTACCTCGGCACCACCCGACCACCCAAAAATATGTTAAATATGTTGTGTAGACATTCTTTGTTAGATTTAACAATTACACATTGAAATTATACAATTTTGTTTTCCACTTTCAGCGATGGATGATATGTGCAGCATTGTCGATTGCCAGAATGGTGCAACCTGTTTGGATTGGGGTGGACGGTACTTCTGTTCATGTGCTGGGAACTACTATGGCCATCTTTGTCAGAATTGTGAGTATATTGTTTTGAAACTACTACAGGGTTGCCAGATCATTGAAAAGTTCAGAAATTTTGTGGAAAGTCAGTGAAATGAAAGTCTTGGAAAAATAATTTTCATGGTTGAACATTTTACTGTGACTACAGCAAGCTTCTGATTCAGTAAAAGGATCAAACACAAAATAACCCTGCCTGATATTTCATTCAGTAAATTGTAAGATATAGGTTAACTGAATGGCTGTAGGGGTGTGTGTGGTCGTCGTTAAAGTCAACTTATTTTGGTCAAGGGAAAAATAGCATCTGGTCAGGGAAAATTCAGAGGGAAGTCGGGGAATTTTATGTTGACTGCTGGCTGGCAACCCAGTACTGACTGTAACATAACACTGTATTCATACAGAATGTTTCTATCCTATAAAACTACTTAGATTTCTATGAACTTCTGCCAAAGAGAAGACGGACCTGTGAGATTTTTGTTATAGAATTCCATGAACTTCAATTAAAGAGAAGACGGACCTGTGAGATTTTTGTTATAGAATTCGATGAACTTCAGTTAAACAGAAGAAGGACCTGTGAGATTTTCTTAAACAAAGTTAGATTTAAGGAAGTTCCACATGTTACTGTATAATTGTAGTGTATTCGTCTATTTAGGGGTTTTAGAGAGGAAATAAATGAAGGGATTGGAGAGACTGGTTTGATAATAGTGATAAGTCACATACCACTTAGGTTGTCCATGACATGTTTTGTGATGTATTTATATTATCACAGTGGATGGAGGCTGGACGACGTGGTCAGACTGGACAGACTGCAGCACGACTTGCTACTCTCAGGGAACCCAGACTCGCATTCGCTACTGTACCAATCCCCCTCTGGCAGAGGATGGACTTTATTGCCCCGGGTTTCAGAATGAGACTCTGTTCTGTACACCCACAAATCTGGACATCTGCTCACGTTTGTATAACTGTCAACTTCTCTGTGTAACAGATGATTTAATAAGGTCCTTCCATCATCAGATTTAGCCATCATATCTCCTGTTTTTCGCTTGTCATAATGGAAAAACTGAACTGAATGAAGTCTCAGGCGAAACAAATGAATTGCATAGTCCTAATTTAAAGTGAAATTTATTTATCAATGTACTTTTGAGTTTTAATTTATTTTATCTGCCGTCCATACAAGTGATAAATGAAACATTTTATCTGCCGTCCATACAAGTGATAAATGAAACATTTTATCTGCTGTCCATACAAGTGATAAATGACACATTTTATCTGCTGTCCATACAAGTGATACATGTAAAATTTTATCTGCTGTCCATACAAGTGATAAATGAAACATTTTATCTGCCGGCTATACAAGTGATAAATGGAACATTTTATCTGCAGTCCATACAAGTGATAAATGGAACATTTTATCTGCAGTCCATACAAGTGTTACATGTAAAATTTTATCTGCTGTCCATACAAGTGATAAATGAAACATTTTATCTGCCGGCTATACAAGTGATAAATGGAACATCTATAATTGTCAAATCCATGGTGCCTTAGTACACGTGTGATATAAATATCGTCACAGTATTGAAATCGTGCATTGGTGTATACATTCTGTTACAAAGAATCTATTCCACAAAGTTACAGTCCTGTAAAGCTGTTTTCTTTTGTGTAGCGTTTTATTTTTGCAATTTTTGTAATCCAAATATGTTTGTGAAATTTTAATCATGATCAAAAATTAAAACAGGAATTTTAGATAACACATATACTTTTGAATGAAGTCTTGATGTCTTGAAAAAAATTATCACTGTGTAAATTTTATGATGCAGTAATAGACGAAAATTAATGAAAGTGTGATTTTTTTTGCAAAAAAGAAAAAAATTAAGTTTTCAAAAAAATGGTAAATGGATTCATAGAGAGAAAAAATGGTTGACGATAAAGTTAAACAGTAACTGCTCTTTTTATTTTCTTTTTGCCTTGTTTTATTGAAAATGGTTATAAATTTGTTTTTGATCCAAATAAGTAATCCATAAAAGCCATTGAATGATTCATTTAGTCGCTGTGTTTTTTGTAGAATACAACACAACATACATGACAGAGAATGAAAACTACACAATAGTGTGTCCTTCAGGCTTTTACATCCATATCTATGAAGGATATTATGGTGCAGAATCTGTTCCTTGTTCGATAAGTGACCCAGTAACACCCTTGCGTACAGCTTGTCATGGCATTTCTGGCTCATGTAATGTCATATTCAGTGACACTTTCTTCGGCAGTGATCCATGTTCTTCTTACCCGTCAGCTGTCAAAAGTGGATACATTGTTTATCACTGTGCAAGTAAGGGATTTCTTCATTATAGATCTCATATGAAGAGATTTGTGCTTAACACGCTATCAAAACCAGAAGATTTACCTGAACCAGGTCTTATTCTCTCAGTACGTTCTCAAGAGTTTCCTTGTGAAAATTCTCTTTGTTTCATATTTTGCGTTTTTTATTTCAGTTTGGTGTTTTTTAGTATTTCTTGATATGTTGTTATCGTGTTGAATTTTCGAGTCATTTACATCAATATCTTTCCTCACAATAAATATGAAACACAAAAACTTTCTATCAACATATTTGAATGATGAGGCAGCTCAGTATTTTACTATTGATATATTGTAGGAAGCAAGACATTGGATGAAGCTCGAGGACGTATGTATTCCCAGATAAATTCACTTTCTAAGATTTGAAGAAGAGATTTTATGTTCAATAAACTTTTCAATGATTCACGTCATCCTTCTTTGTTAGATTTCAGACTCTCTCCTGTTATTGTGGATAAATTTGGTCATGAGACACCAGAAAAAGCAGGAAAAATGAAAAATATCGACATTGTAATGTAAAATAATTACAATGGTATGATTCTATTGCCTAATTTTTTCACTAATTCTTTACAAATCCATTTCAGCATGGCGATTGGTATTTAAGGTACCAAGCGGTACCAGCCCACCTGCTGGATACAACGATATTATGGCCTTATATACATCTAGTGATGCATACAATGAGGGAAACACGGCAGCCATGATAGATTTTTCATCAGGTGGAAGTATATACAAGTCTTCTATCCTGAACCAGTGGGGATCAAACTTGACTTCAAGTGCTGTAAGGATGTTATAGATATCTTGTACCATTCTATCTGTGTTTCTCTCATTTTGGTAATGTATACTGGTGTACTGTTAATGTGATTGTTCTGAGACACACCCACACACACTCACCCACACACATCCACACCCACACCCACCCACCACCACACACCCTCACACACCCATACACACCGGCACACACCCACACACACTCACCCACACACATCCACACCCACACCCACCCACCCTCACACACCCACACACATCCACACCCACACCCACCCACCCTCACACACCCACACCTACACACACCCTCACACACCCACACCCACCCACACACATCCACACCCATACGCACACACACCCAAACACCAACACCCACCAACACACACCCATACCCACCCACACCCTCACACACCCACCCTCACACACCCACATCCACCCACACCCACACCCACACACACCCACTCTCACACACCCACACCCATACCCACACCCACCCACACACATCCACACCCACACCCTCACACACCCACCCTCACACACACACACCCACACCCACACACACCCACACCCTCACACACCCACCCTCACACACCCACACCCACACACACACCCACACCCACACCCACACACACACACCCTCTCACACACCCACACCCACCCACACCCTCACACACCCACCCTCACACACCCACACATATATCCACACCCACACACCCTCACACACCCACACATATACCCACACCTACACACACTCACACCCACACATATACCCACACCCACACATATACCCACACACACTCTTAAAATCGTGTTGAGGAAATAATGTCATTGCTTTGTAGATATTCATTTATATTGAAAAGTTTTGACAAGTGTAATGTTCGTGGTAATGTTTTTAACCACTAAGTTCTATGCTATTGATGTTGTTTGAATAGGCGAAGGTCGCCCTGTACAAAAATGGCCTGGAACAGGCTTATGTGACATTTGATGTTTCTGGGAAAGGAAAGGACAACTGGTTTGATCATACTAGGATTATTGACTCCAGCTGGATTGACATTGAAACTGGGAATACGACAAGTGAAATCAAGTAAATATATCAATGGAAGTTATCATTTTACTGTCAAAGTTTGTCATCTGTTTCATGTTCTAAAAGATCATCAACTTTTGGTCATGTTTTCAGTATATTGTGTTTTTCTTTACATAACTCGACATTCAAAGGATAATTGTATTCACAATGGATAAATATAGCTCATGTCCATCTGTATTCTTTACAAGTTCGGGAGACAACTATAAGCGAGTATTCCAGATCAAAAGTGACTACACAGGCTGTAGTAATGAGACTGGCTGGTTCATGATGAAGGATTATGGTGCCACGGACGGGTGTGTTGAGTGGGACACTACTTCTACTACGATGCCGTATATGTACTACTCCACAACTGGACTGCGGACTCAGTGGTCCTCAGGTTTGTATCATTCTACAGCATTTGTATGTTGTATTGTTTGTAAATATAGTATCTGTTATTAGAAAACACAATAGAATCAGCTCTTTTTATGTTTGATTTTCGAATGAATAACAATAACTTGTTATTTTGAGATCCATGTTAGGTAACTAGGGAAGTAATGTGGCTTATCACTTGAGATCCATGTTAGGTAACTAGAGAAGTAATGTGGCTTATCACTTGAGATCCATGTTAGGTAACTAGAGAAGTAATGTGGCTTATCACTTGAGATCCATGTTAGGTAACTAGGGAAGTAATGTGGCTTGAGTGATATGACCAATCATCATATTAAAGATGATCATTATATCATTCTTGATTAAGATTTTCAACATTGTTCTAGAACAATTGACAGATCATAAAGTTTTAAGGTCATATGACCTATATGGTGTTTCTTCCATCGTGCTGCACCATGCAGGGATAAAGGACTACCAAGTTTGGTCAAATGAATGACCCTGATGTAATCAGTTCAAAGGGGTCTTATGTGTTGAAAAGTTGAAAAAGCTTCTCTTAATAACCAAAAGGCCCAGAAATGTTGGGCCTGTAGCAGGCTTAGCTGAAGGACTACCAATTTGTTTATCTGAATGACCTTGAGCCATTTTCAAGGTCATAGGGGTCCAATAGGTTGCAATACCTTCTTCTCAATTAACAAAATTCACTTTATGAACCTACAAAGACTTATTTGTAAGCTGTATGTAGAATAGGTGAGTGATTCAGGCCCAATGGACCTCTATCACAGGTCTTTAAGGTCAGATGACCGTTCACGTCCATGGGCCTCTTGTTAATTGCTTCATGTTTTGACTCAAAACATTGCATATAGAACATTAAAACATACCTAGCTCCAGTACAGATATTATGTTAGGCTTCAAAATGTCCTCAATTTATTTGGTGAAAATTTTATACTTTTGTTAACTTGCAGCTGAGAAAGAGTTAGCAGACAGCTTTGCGATTTTCTTAATGGGTAAGTTGTTTGTTAAAACGGATGAACTGGAGTTTAAAGATATAATACGCAGTTCGTTATCAGATTCTCTATCATTCAGATTAATGTTATAATGGTATTTTAGATTGTTTCTCATGGTAATGAAATAAAATTTGATCTATTTACTTATTTGTTATAATTTTGTTTTAAATGTCGTTTGTCAGATTGGCACATGGTATTCAAAGCAGTGGCAGAAGTACAGACAGATGGCAGTTTGGAGACATTATGGACGGGGTCTACTTCAGTCAATGATGGCGTTGAGTCTGCCATCTCAGTGACCAATTCTCCAGCTAGTAACTATAAATCTAGTGTAGTGGAGGCCTGGTCGGAAGATTTCACGTTCATTGATATGGTATGTCGAGTTCTATCTTAGTGACAATAAACAATGCACTTAATGAACTCTGGGGGAGGCACAATGTCCCACAACTAACGATATCCGTTAAATCCTTCCGGGGACTGCCGTTAGTATACCTCACTAAAAAAGGGTAGAATGTAGGTCGAGAGTGAAGACAACATGAACAGCTCCTTCCCAATTCACGATTTATTTCGGATCCGAAATTTGTCAACAACTTGATGTACAAATAAATCGTGAATTGGGAAGGAGCTGTTGGTGTTGTCTTCACTCTCGGCCTACAATATAATATATGGTGATCTATTGATTGTGATTTATTCCTTCCAAGGATCAATGATATACTTCTGTCATCTTATTGTCTGTAGTTATGTTCACTATATATGATTGTATAACTTGTAAGATTGAACAAAAGACACACAAGTGATTGTCTCTTTTCAACACAAATTTAGACTCCTATTAGTGGAGCCAAATGACACATTAAATTGCATCATCAGTGATTACACTATACAATCTATTTTCATGAGTCCTTTTCAAATTTAGTGCTAAAAACAACGGGTACTACAATGCAAAATTAAGGTATTTCTAAAGATTCTAGTTTCATCAATTGAAATTCTATCAATACAGAAACATGGACTCCAATGTAGAACTGCATCATACAACTGTCTTGTCCTCGGACTTGTCAGTGATGATCAGGGCCTGAATCATGAGAACCTAAACCTGAGGCAGTCAAAGAGAAAATAAATAATGATAAATGTTATAAAGGAGATGAGAATAAGTTTCTTAATTTCCAATATTAAATGGTTTCAAAAGGATCTCAAGCACTGGTGTATTTTCTGAACTGTGGCACTCTTTTAATGAACCAAAACAAGGCATGCAGGTTACAGCAAACATTCAAGACTCCAGTCTGAAGTTGATTCTCATAAACATGTGTTAACATACATGGTTCACTTAACTGGTTATTCTTTGTGTGTGCTTTCTTTATCCTTAAAGGTAAAATATGCCTATTTCACTGGTGGCATTGAGAATGCCTGGATAGTTTTTGACGGGATCAGTACAACAAAGACTTCATGGCTTGCGGACAGTAAAATTCTGTACTCCAGCTACAGTGATATACAGACGGGTGGCAAAACAACAGTTAGTGTAACAGGGTAAGCTAATAACAAAAATGGCATTAATTATTCATTCGTCATGAATGTCTGACATTTGTACATGACATGGACATTCAAATCATGAGCAACACACACACATCAGGTTTGAAGTTAAACCAAAGTTGATTACTTACACATATATATTACTGTGTAAGAATACTTAACTGGCTTCATCTTAACTGGGGCTGTGGTGGCCAAGTGGCCTTTGAGTGTGTTTACCACTAATCTTCCACCTCAAGGTCGCAGGATTGTGGCCTTTGAGTGTGTTTACCACTAGTCCTCCACCTCTAGGTCGCAGGATTGTTGCCTGTTTGGGGCAGTCGCCAGGTACTGACCACAGGTCAGTCGTTTTTCTCCGGGAACTCCATTTTTCCACCAATCAGAACTGATACAGCCTTAAATGACTGTGGCTGTTAACAGGGTGTAGAGCACCATAACCAAATCTAAATTATATTAACAGTTAATTATTTTGTCATTGTTACATTCAACGATAGAAAATGAGTTTAAGTTAAGGTACACAACCAGAAGTGATTTGCTGAAAATGATAGTCTAAACCAGCTTCAAGTGTAGATATAGATCTGGGATATGGTGACATTCAATCACATCTCAGTTTAATCATTAGGGAATCAATAACCTATTACATCTATAGAATTGATGAAATGAAAGTATCCAACCACAAGTGAAGATTTTGTAGGTATGGTATTTGGTGGCACTCGATCACAGCCACGGTTATTTCTCAAGTAATCAATATCCTATTATATCTATAAAACTGATTTTGTGTATTTTGTAACCCTAGCTCTTGTTCAGGAGTTTAATCACATTCAAAATCCAGTACATAGTACAAAGAGTGGAATTCAATAGTTTCTTGTGAATTACTTATCATACATTGTTATCAAGCTATTACAAAATACCACATGCTTTATATTATATATAGACGATCAGCTTCTGTATAAAGGAAGTTATAACACAGCGTGACATTATATTGAAACATTAAGATAGTGCAGTGGATATTTTTTGTTACAGAGATGGAATTAGATCATTTGCAGTGATCTATTCCTACCCAAGCTGTTCCGCACTAACTGGATGGATGATGACGTCTGATTATGGCAGCAGTACCACCTGTTCTTTTGACAATGCTGGAACTAAACCTTACTTCATATACAGTAACACTGACGCCTATGGTTTACCAGAGTCAGGTAAATATTGTATATGGTTGATGTGTATGGTTTACCACAGTCAGGTAAATATTGTATATGGTTGATGTGTATGGTTTACCACAATCAGTTAAATATTGTATATGGTTGATGTGGTTTACCACAGTCAGGTAAATATTGTATATGGTTGATGTGTATGGTTTACCACAGTCAGGTAAATATTGTATATGGTTGATTTGGTTTACCACAGTCAGGTAAATATTGTATATGGTTGATGTGTATGGTTTACCACAATCAGTTAAATATTGTATATGGTAGATGTGGTTTACCACAGTCAGGTAAATATTGTATATGGTTGATGTTTATGGTTTACCACAATCAGTTAAATATTGTATATGGTTGATGTGGTTTACCACAGTCAGGTAAATATTGTATATGGTTGATGTTTATGGTTTACCACAGTCAGGTAAATATTGTATATGGTTGATGTGGTTTACCACAGTCAGGTAAATATTGTATATGGTTGATGTGTATGGTTTACCACAGTCAGGTAAATATTGTATATGGTTGATGTGGTTTACCACAGTCAGGTAAATATTGTATATGGTTGATGTGTATGGTTTACCACAGGTTGGTAAATGTAATGCATGCATGATTGTGATTGGTTTATAATATTGGGCTTTACCTGTATGTATCAAAATTGCAAAAAGATTGCCAAAACTTATCAATCAAAGTTTCATAAGTCGAAATGCTGACCTTGTTTTTAAAGATTAATGCACTAGTGCCTGAAATATTGCCGTTAGATAAAGGTAAAATTTACCATGATTATAAAACATGTTTAAAAGTAACTTTTAAACTTGTTTGAAGATCACTCTAGATATTTCATTTTTGTTGTAATTACAAATGATAACATAATGTGTGTTACGCTAACATAGCATTATCTTGCTTAAGATTAGTTACCAGATACAAATAATATCATTTTTTTACCTGTTCTACTCTAGCTTCTAGCTGGGACAGTACAAATTTTCCAAAAGCTGATGTCATGGGGATTTTCATAAATGGTAAGTGGTGAAGAGGATTGACATCAAGTATAACCTACACTAATCTACTTATGCTATCTGTACATTACTAGGCTAACCTTACTAGATTCCAAATCCTTTAATATTGCTGCAATCGAACAGGCCTTAAAAAATCTTCAGTGGAAGTCCAATAAAAATTCCACCATAATTGGATCTAAATGTAATACAATACATAATGCTGGAACTTCTATATAAAGACGACCTGTCTATGTACTGTAAATTCATTTGATTTCCTGACTACTGTCACAAACTCATCTCTTCAGATATATTCACGTATACATAGTTTCACGTACACTGGTCTGGAAATGACTCCGAATTCACAAATCATGAGTTATTAGAGACAAGGACTTTTGAAGACTACAATATTGGTAACAGTTTCATATTGAGCACAATTTTGTTTATCAGGGTTGTGTAACATATGAAAAGACATATGGATCAGTCACATGATATATGCTGTATCCTTACTGAATGCAGGATAGTACATAGACAAAGGAACATTAACTGTCAATGTGTGTTTGGAAAGTTGTCATCATCGTAAGATTTCAGCTCTTTAGGCAAGGCATGTTTGTGCAGTCTTCAACATGTCTCTTCGTAATTCATTATTATACAAGTTAAACAGTGGTTGTCCTAGTGGTAACATCGTTGTTGATTTTCCTAAAGTTTATTTTGTACTTCAATAACATAGATATTTTGTTATTGTAAATATTTCAGCACCTTTTCAACATAAAAATTGCATGGGGGATTTACAATTATGTCTAATATGGCGCACATGCTCGCTCTCCAACCTCTAACCTGTAGCTTTATTTCTGATTGAGAAGGGATGTTGTTTAAAAGCACACAGATGTCAGAATTTTAAAGTAACACATGTATATATAGTTATCTAGCAGATTGTCTGTGTATATGTAAATTCAATGGAAATGTCTATGAATGCAGATTTTGATAACAATGGAATAACGAGGATGTCATTTAGAGCTGTTATTTTCAAAAAAATAATCATGAGGGATTTAAATTTGCATTTCAACATGAAATTGAAGTGATTTACAGCAGATCAATCTCTAGGCTCCTTGAACGGCCATTATAGTCCGATCTCACTGTAATTTCATTCCATGACAAATGAAGTGTATTAACTGTAGTAAAGACAACACTGTCATTATACCTTCAAAGGATGGTTCCCAGTGATGAAAGTGAGCAAGACATATGGACCATCCCCTGCTTCTGGTATTTATGATCTATGGAATAACGCGTACACCGTTAACGAGTACAACGACAGCATCAACGCCTTTTCCTTCGCTGACAACACAATACCCTACAAGTCTAGTGTTGTGGATGCCTGGACTAGTTACTACATTAAAGCTGTAAGTAATGATATCTATATCTTCAATATTTGTCAGTAGATAACTGGTGAATACTTAGTCTTCATAAACATAATGTGTTGTCTTAAGTTCATATTAGAGAAGAAAGCTTGTCATACTTTTGTTAACATTTGTTTATTATTGATTTCCTTCTTTGTCAAGCTAAAACCAGGTTAAGACAATGTTTGGAACTTACAGATATAGTAATACAAAAAAATGAATTAAACTGTATCAACTTGTCCATTAGTGATGCTAAGGGCCTAAACTGTTGAAACCATCAAACAAGTTTCAAAAACAAGATCAGGTAAACTGATCCCAAACTTAATGCATCTAAATGGCTCAATTTTCCACACAAAAAGATGTTGTCTTTCTGTTAATAAAATTTTCTATTTAGTCTATGGTTTTGTTTAGGTTCGGTTGTCATTCATTGTGTCCGGGACTGAGCGAGCGTATGTTGTGTTTGATGCTCATGGTACCACAAAGTGGTCCTGGTTCTCCTGTGACAGAATCCTTTACTCATCATGGACAGATCTAAACAATGACGCATATCAGGAATACTGTAGCATTCAGGGGTAGGTTTACAACACACCATATACAGGTATGATTTGCTCTATTTTAACCTAAAAGTCTTAGGTAAGCCCAGTTTGAAATCTTTTTATGAGGTAGGCATTTGTTGTCTTACGACTTAATCTGCTGCACATCGATGCTGTTTGGACAAAGATAAATGTGGAGCTATTTTGATGTGTTTCCTGGGATACACATAAGGGTTGATGTATTCTCAGAGTTCACAGTCAGGCAAGCAAATAATAAATTGACAAAATCTTTCAACAGTATGCTTATGTCCTACAAAAATGGCCTTACATATCCTACTGTTGGTTAAACCTGTAATTCTGTAACATTTCACATGCTATTTTTGGAAACCTTGATTTCATGCTGTAAAGTTTAAAAGAGAATTCTATAAATTATCAGTCACTTGTTCCTGTTCTACAACACTGTAATATGGTGTTAAGTAATTTTAATGTTATTTTATACAGCTGAAAAAGTATCAAAGCAATTTGGAAAATAATATTTTTTGGGGGGGTTTTGCAGTAACGCAGCTAACCAACAATACTTTCTAATGGAGTCAAGTTACGGCACAAGTTGTGCCACCAATAGTGGCTGGTTTAGCGTTGTTGAGCGTACTTCTGGTGGATGTAGCTGGGAACAGATGGACTCTAACTATCCCCATGTTGTATACAGCGATACAACAACAGCAGAACTCAACACTGGTAAAGATTCTGATAAATTACGTATTTATACCAAATTGATGAATAATTTCTGTAAATCAGGGTTTACTGGTGAAATATAATCAAGGTCGCAGTTCATTGATAAATATTCTCAGGAGTATACTAACATGTGAAATACAAAAAATAAAATTTGATTTTAAGCAACGATACCAGAATGTGTAGTTTAAGTCAACAACATCCTCGATACTCCAGGAAGTCACTTTCACTCTGTACACCCCTGGGACATGTCACGGCCAAATTGAAGGTCCCTTGTGCTACATCTTATGAATGAGATAACAGGTTTGATCCTTTAATGTACATCAAACAAATCTCTAGGTCACAAAACAGTATGTTGTACTGACTCTGAAGCTGTGATTTGTCAGTTTTTTAACCTGAAATCCATTTTTGACCAATCAGATTACTTTGCTCATGCGTTCAATTTTGCCATGAACTGTTCTAGAAGTGCAGAGAGTGAAAGTAAGCGTAACCTCTGGAGTTTTGAGGTTGACCAATGAAAGTACCTGAAATTTCTTTCACCATTCATTAATGAATTATTCCTTCAGAACATCTTTCCTGTATAAATTCACATTTGTTTGCTACTATTAGCTATATACAGTGATATCAATCTCCTCTACAGGCATGGCTGTGGCTGACACGTTTACAGTATCAGTATGTAAGTAGAGTGTCTCTTTAGATATACTGTTAACCTACCTGTTTTTGTGTGAAATACTACCTCACAAATTTTGAGATTGCATTAGAACTACAAAATTAATTGCAGTAAATTAAAAAAATATAAAATGCCCACTAATTTTCATATAATTCTTTTTTTATAACACATGATTGTTTATTTATATGCAAGTTTTGGGAATATATTGCTAATTTTGATATCAAGGGCGATTTTTTCCTTGAATGTTCAATTCTGAGAATTCTGTGTTCGGTAACTCTCAGGTAAAGGTTAATATAAGTGTGTTTCTTGAAGATGGTTCAGAATTTGTGAACTTAAATTGCCAGGAACTGGTTATATTGCTGAAATTGGAAATTTATGATTTTATCTGTAGCAATGGACGATATTTGTGACATAGTTGTATGTGAGAATGGTGCTACTTGCTTAGACTGGGGTGGACGTTACAGTTGTGTATGTGAAGGCCTTCATTATGGACATTTATGTCAAAACAGTAAGTGCATCAAGTTAGACTGATATGTAAAGTTTATCCAAAATCCTGCAAATTTAAAAGATAAATTTTAATTCAAAAATGAAAAAAAAAATTAAAATGAACAAAAAGCAAAGTTTTAATTCATTATTAAGTCTAAATTCAGCCCTTTTTTTTTTTTTTTTTTAAATTGACTGATTCATATTTCAAATATTCATTAAATAACATCAGAATGATACATAATTTGTCTGACTTTAGAAATGACTTTCATTTAGTTTTCGTATATTATTAAAGTTGTTTTGTTCCAAAAATAAATTCATTGTCAGAAGTATTTCACTATTTCTCCGTCAACAACTGTTGACATTTTCTGATAGTAAACTCTGATTGTTTCAGTCGATGGTAATTATACAGCATGGACAGCTTGGACAGACTGTAGTACATCATGCTATGCGACCGGAACACAGTCTCGGAATCGCACGTGCACTAACCCCACACCTCTGGGTATTGGACAGGATTGCACTCGTTATGGTGTGGATTACCAGGTCCAGTTCTGCATACCAACTCATTTAGATATTTGTGATGGTAAGATACTGAAAAATCAAGCAGGTTTTATTTCTTTGTTTCTCACATTAAGATAAAGAAACAATGTTTAGGTTTTATATGATTTCTAAGTTTACGTTTAAGGTCATATATATAACAGTATTGAAATTGCCTTGTTAGGTATGTGCAGTATTAATCCACACAATTATTTCCCCATCCTCAATACTCCAGAGGTTATATTCACTGTCTCTCTCTACACCTGGAAAATGTCATGGCAAAATTGAAGGCACTAGCAAAATAATCTGATTGGTTCCAGGAGAAATAAAGCTGACCAATCACAGACTGATATGCTCCATTGAAGATTACAAAGGCGTGACACCTAACTTCAAAGCCATAAAAATATACATTTATGCGTCCTTGAGATTTGCTTGATCAAACTAGTCCTCTCATCTTATCCACATGGTGTAGTGTATTGAGCTTTCATGACATGTTCCAAGGATGCACAGAGCAACTGTGATTGTAACCCCTGGAGTATCAAGGATGTTATTTCCCCCATCAAACAAGAATTTGGTTTGTTTTTACTATTAGAATACAATACTGGAGACATTTCTGAGAATGGCAATTATACAATGGTTTGTCCCAGCGGTTTCTACATACATGTTTACGATGCTTTCTACGGCAATGGGACAACCTGTTCGGATTCAACTGCACTTTCTGATGTACGAACTCTGTGTCATGGACAAACGACTAGCTGTACACTGATATTTAATTACGCTAACTTTGGCGAGGATCCCTGCTCCAGTTATGCCTACCTCACTAACTATGGATCTGCTACTTTTCATTGTGCCAGTAAGTTTAACCATAATAACACCATTCCTTGGAAGATACTTTACATTTCACAAATCAAAATCAATTCTGTATATTAAAAGGAAAACATCAATAAATGCCTTCAATTCAAACTATTTTAGGATAAATTGTCAAAAATTATCTTTTGAATTACGTATTTTTTAATTACATTGTTTTATCGAATATTGAAGGTTATATACTGAGGAGATGTATTGACCAAATTTTATTTAGAATTAATACTGAAATTAATCACTGTATCTGTGAGTTCTAATTAAATCTATTCAAGCCTCGCAAAGAAATAATTTTATTTATATTCCCTTTTAGAACAACAACTATTGGATGACTGGAAAGGACGTAAGTATTGTCTGGAATTACTAGGAAATATTTAATTTAGACGGTGTATTTCCATCCGAGTCAACAAGAGTGATTGATAGGAATGTTAGCTGGCTTTATCATTGTAAAGTTTGGATATAATTACATTTTGAGGGGATATGGGTTTATCTGTGAGCCCCTGTTCACTTTCTTTTTATCAATAAATAATTTTTGAAAGTTTTTGTGAGTATGCCCCCGGTTTTCTAATGTTATTACTCAAAGATATATTTGTCTGGTTTCATTCTTTATAAAAGCAAGGAGATTATACAAACCATTTTATAGTGTACAAAAACAGTTGATAAAAACTGATAATGATCTACTGTAATGACAGCGATCCTCTGATACATATGTTTTTTTTCAATTTCAGCCTGGCGACTTGTGTTTAAAGTTCCCCAAAATACTGCCTCTCCTGCAGGCTATTCTGATATAATGAGTTTGTATACTGCAAGTGGATCTTATAACGAAGGAAACACAGCAGCCATGACAGATTTTAGTGCATCAGGAAGTATATACAAATCTGCTCTGTTGGATCAGTGGGGAGACAACATGACCGTGAACGCTGTAGGTTTATCAGGACAAGCATTTCATGTATTGTCAGATACAGTACAAAGTAGACATTTTTTTCTTTAATTTTTTAAATAGTCTGATTTGTTTTTCCTGAAATAATGAAAACAACACAGGATTATCATTGATGTAACAATATAACATTTAATTGTACATTTTATATGTCTGTCAGGTTTTGATGACAACTTACATGTCGGTGAATATCTGGGTCAATATCTAGGTCAGTACCAGTCTAGAACTGATGCTAGCACTGTAATGTTACTTGTGGATTGGATTTCAAACTAAAATTAGGCCACATTTAGGTTAAAAGAAAGAAAAAAACAGAAATAAAAGATGCCAACTGAAATGGGGAGACTTCCATTTAGCTCCCTTTACGTGAAGAAATCATTATATCTATTTGTTGTTACATGCAGGTGAAGTTGTCAGTGTTCGCTAATGGGTCAGAGGTCACCCATGTCATATTTATTTGTTGTTACATACAGGTGAAGTTGTCAGTGTTCGCTAATGGGTCAGAGGTCGCCCATGTCATATTCAATGCATTATCATCAACAAAATTGACATGGTTCAATCAAGCCAACATGATATCATCGAGCTGGCATGATATCGTTGATGGGAACACGACCACAACACTAGAGTATGTATTTTTGCAAGTTATTTTTATTATAAAGTTAAGTTTGAAAGTGTTTATCAAGCTAGATATTCATAAATTTCATAACTCCGTTAATCAACAAGGTTATATCATCATATGTTTGGGTAATATAATAAGTCAAAGTTCATGGTTATAAATATAGAATGGAGATATGAATGGGTTTTCAAATATGGTTTTAAAGGCTATTATTTATGTATACACTCAATTACTATCGCATTCGTGATTAGCAAAATGTCCCTGAAAAAAGTTTGCAGATAATATATAAAAAGCACCTTAATTATAAGATAAAAGGGATTAGCTAAAGATATCTTGTAAAAATATTCTTTTTGATTAAGTTTAAGCCATTGATAACTTGAATCTAATTTCCTAGTACTGGAGGTACAGAGAAGAGGACATTCTTCATCAGTAGTGACTATTCTGGCTGTGCTAATGAAACTGGCTGGATCATGATGAAGGATTACGGAGCCACTACTGGGTGTACAGAGTGGGACGATCCTAGTTTGACTAGGCCATATATCTACTACTCAGGACTTGGCACGAGGGTTCAGTGGTCAACAAGTAGGCAGTTCTATTATACCCTATTATACTGAGTTAACTTACCAACACTTTAGTGTAAATATTAAAGATGAAAATATACAAAGGGTTATGACAATCTACATTAACACAAAGTCATATTAGTATCAATATTAAATATTGGCTGAGAGGTTAGGATATCTAACAGTCTTTATCACTAACCTTCCACCCCTAGGTAGTGGGTGTTAGGCTTACGTGTTGTTAGGTACTAAATACAGGTCAGTGGGCTTTCTCTGGGAACTCTGGCTTTCCTCCACCATCCAAATCTCACACATTCTTAAATAACCCTGGCTGTTAATAGGGCATAAAGCATCAATATACTAAACAATAATATATAGATAAATGTACATTTCGTTATACCTGTTATATTTTAAAAAAATTGTTTTGCAATAATTGTCTCTCCTTTGCAGCGGACAGATTGGAAGCGGATGCATTGGCAATATCTATTATAGGTAAGGAGGACAGCACACAAACAATTTATAGTTATAGAAAGGTTTATTAGTGTCACTGTATACTCTCAAATCTAGAACAAAATGCTTAGTCATCAGCCTAAGTTACACAAAAATCCTTTAACTAAAACCCAAATTGATTGTAATAGAAGGATGTTGATTTACATGTTTAATACATTCAGTGAGAAGTTAATGTTACAATACTTTATACATGTGTAATGCTGTCTTAATCTTTCAGACTGGCACATGGTGTTCAAGGCAGTAGAGAGTGTTACTCCAACTGGCGGTGTCAGTCTGGAATCTCTATGGACCGGAAGTGACACCGAAAATGACTTGATAGCATCTGCCATTTCTGTCACTAACACACCTGCCAATATCTACAAGTCAAGCGTTGTGGAGAACTGGTCTGACGATTTCACATTCATTGATATGGTAAGTGGTAATGAACACAAGGTATTACATATGGTGTGGTTAAATAATGATTTGGCTCTAATGTATCCAAGTGTACATAGCTAACGTTAAAATGTTAAAATGTTAATTTGTATTGAAAGGTGTATTCTTGTTTATTTTTTACATTTTTTTTTTTTTGCGGTGAGGACTATCAAATGAAATCATACAAAATACACAGAAGTGCAGTTTCCATCTTTTGATGTCTTCTTTATCATGCATTGATGATACCGTGGTAGATCGCTTCTGTTCTAACTTACAATTCAATTGTTACTTCACTTTCTCACTACTATTACATAATGATAACCTAAAACTGATCTTACATGTAATGTTGACAGGTGAAATACTCCTACTTCACGGCTGGAATCGAGAAAGCATGGATCGTTTTTGATGGAGTCGGCACAACGAAATCCACATGGTTTGCAGATGATAAAATCCTCTTCTCTAAATACACTGATATAAAGACAGCGGGTAAAACTACAGTCAGCATATCTGGGTAGGTATTTCAAAAGTACCATAGAACAGCTTAAAACTACACCTTGCCTGAGCTCAGAAATTTTCGGTTTTTTCATTTTGATATTTTATTAAGGAATCTCAAGTTGTATAAATGATAAGGATATTCAATGCAAATTTAAAACGATTTGACCATTTATTTATGATCTATTTGAAGACTGCAGCTTTTTCTATTCTGATAAACCTGTGTACAGTAACTTTTTTGTGACATTATAAAACTGACCATGGAACTACATCCAGATTTGAGACAGTTAATTTCTGATATATCTATAAAAAAATAGTAGAAATTTATGAATTTGTGTCCTTTTCTGACAGCATGTATGGAAAGTGTCTTGTTTCATTTTACAACCTTCTTACGAATTAGAAATTTCTGCATTGTCCTGTTTAATTTACCAATGGAAGAATAAAGAACACATAACTTATGATTAAACAAACTTTTATATTCAACCAAGGGACTCAACCAGATCATTTGCTGTCATTTACCAAAGCAGCAGTTGTACATCAACCACAGGATGGATGATGCTTTTTGACTATGGAAGTTCAGGCACCTGTAATTCATTTGAGAGGGAATCTAACGTAGCTACAAAACCCTATTTTCTGTACAGTAATACAGATGTATATGGCTACCCTCAATGGTGTATGTAACATAGTGTTAAGACAAAGAATCAAATAAGCAATTCAGTTTACATTAATTTGGTGTATCCTGTAAACTTGATTATGAATATGAAAATAAAAGGAAATAACAAAAATTGAAAAGTGACTCTGTTCTGACGACTGCATACCTAGCATGTCGAAACATGTCAACTGTTAAACAGTTTGAATACTTCCTACAGATGCTGTCTGGTCCTCTGTATCTGTTGGAAATAATAAAAGTTAACATGGTTGTTATTTGAAAATATTAAAAACTGTAGAGCAAAATTTGAACATAATATAACATTATGCATTGCATATAAATTCATTATATTGCCTGTTTTGAAAAAAAGTGTACATTAATTTAGATAAATCTTTTTTTTTTCCACACATGTTCAGTGATATTTTTTATACTTTTTGCTGCAGCATCGTCATGGGATAGCACAAACTTTCCAAAGGCTGATGTAATGGGTGTCTTCATTAAAGGTCTGTGTCTTTTATCACCACTTTGAAAAAAAAATCTAGAAGTATGATTGGTTAAAAAGCATTGTGTCTAAATCATTATTTGGAATTATCAGGGAATATACAGGCATGTCACATGGTCTTCATGGGGTCGTATTGTGACATTGATGTTCATTGGATGCTTATTTGAATTCCCATTTCTGATTGGTTGAAAAATAAGCAAGTTATCGTTTCAGCTGATTCATATAATTGTATGTTCCAGGTTGGTTCCCCGTACTTAAGGTTGCCAGAGGTATGGACATTACCCCATCCACTGGTATATATGATCTCTGGACTGGTACTTACATCATGAATGAATACAACGATTCTAGTGAAGCATTCTCATTCGCAAGTGACACTATGACTTACAAATCCAGCTTGGTTGATACCTGGACAAACTATTACATCAGAGCGGTAAGTATTTTAGTTTGTGTGAGAAGTTCAATATTCTCATTACTAATTGATTTTTGATTTTTGCTGGTCAATGGAAATGCGGTAAATATGAACATACCATGGTACAATTTTTTTTTTTTTTTTTTTGGAAGGTATTGTTCTCCAAAAACATGATGTGTACTATACACAAGAACAAGGCATGTTCATGAAAGTTCATGCACAGACTAGGGTCAGTATATAGGCCAAATGATTTACCATATCAAAGAGAATTTGTGTGTAAAACCATCAAAGTAGATAAAAAAAACCCCAAAAATTGAAAAATATCTTTCTGTGTTTAATGCATTTTGATTTTCCTCTCAATTACTGAACAATGTGAATTAGTCAAAGCGAGTTTCCAAACACCACAAATATTCAGGTAAAAACCTAGGCACATTTCTATAGTAGAATTGTAGCACTGCACACTATAGTTGCATTACGTTACTTTTGAATAAGCACTAAAAATGATATATCCACTGTACTGATGGCTGATGTCATGACCTTGCTGACCCTGTAAGACCATGGTCAGCATGAATAATGTTAAGAATTTTATAATTCTAAATTAATTTTACAATATATACGAATGAAATCTGAAATGAATCTGAAAAACTGAAATTCATTGAAATGACAACGGCAAGATATAGAATATTTAAACAGACACCCCTGACAAGGGTAATAAGTGGTTTCCGAAGGCCTCTGCTTCATCAGCTACACTGCTATGTGAATCTTGTTGTTTGTGTTGACAGGTGAGGGTGTCCTTCTTTGTGAATGGGTCTGAACAAGCCTATGTTGTCTTTGATGCTCATGGTTCAGATAAAACCAGCTGGTTTTCCTGTGACAGGATCCTATATACATCATGGGCTGATCTGAGTACTTACGGGAGGAAAGATTACTGCAGTATAGCAGGGTACATAGTAGATATACAATTTCCTCTTCTTTTTAGCTCACCATCAAATTACCTATTATCTCTGGTATGTTGTTTGTCCGTTGTAAACATCCCATATTACTGATATTTCTTTTGAAGCACTGGAGGGATATTTCTCAAACCTGATGTGAATATATACATTATTTTTCCATCTTCAAAACAATTTTTTTTAAATTTTATTTTGTAACTTTTCTATAAAGTGTAGACCCTCCATTGATAGAACTGTTAATGTGTATTGTTATATTGCAGAGACTTTGCGAACAGCAGACATTTTGCCATGCAGTCCTCGTATGGTAGTACATGTAATTTACATAACGGCTGGTTTGCCGTGTCTGAGGCTGGGTCTGGTTGTGCATGGGAGACACAAGCATCTGCACCATTCGCTGTTTATAGTAACATAACAACACTTGGATTAAACAATGGTATGAACTCAAGTTAAAATGAATGCCATTTGTGCACCTGTCTAACTTGTATTTACAAACAAATCCATGTACCATAGTAATTTACAACACATAATCAGTTTGTGTTACGTGGTATTTTAGATGTGCCCTTTATGCATAACAGCAGGCAGTTACGTTGACATGGACACAACTATTATGCAATAAATCATGTTATTCAATCATTTTTAAAGACATACCCTTAATACTTACTTCTATAAGCCTAAGCTATTGCCGGCTGTCAGCCAGACTATATAAACTGTATTTCTCTCTACACTTATCGACAAAAGAGGATTTCGTTATCATTTCTATATAGATTCATCTTTATACATTAATGAAACTTTTGTAATTATGTTCTCAGATTTTAGACCGAACACTATCAGTCTAAGCCTATGTTCCTTAACTACTTCCTTGGTAACTGTATTGATGATGTCATAATCTGTTGTTGTAATCCTATGACCCCCATGGTCACTCCTAGCTACACACTACATGTTTAATACTTTTTAAGAGACCTCCGTACACCAATTTATCTTCCTGAAGCCTCAGCATACATATGAACTTAGCAGGACGTTGGTTCCTCGAAAATTTCTCCAACTGAAGATTTTTCTCGTCTGATTGATTGTTACGCGATATGTTTAATAACAAATATGATTTCACTTTATTTTTTAAAACCCTTTTTTAATCTGACAAACATATCTGACACATACAGAAAGCATGCTACTGTGATTGATGATCCTTATTTAGAATATAAGTTTAACAGGATTTTGTGTTTAACATTGCAGATATGGCAGTCGCTGATGTGTTTGCTGTCTCTGTCTGTAAGTATATCCTTCACTCATTCTATTGGCTCTGATCCTTGAGAGTGTCCATGTAAAAACTCAGTCAGGTATTAAATAATTGTCAAAATTAAAAAAAATATGTAGATCATTGAGACTCAGTTGCTAGTGATTCCTTTGGCTCTGTTTTACAACTGAAAATACGCTGTTTCTCCTTAAAAAAAAGCAAAAAGTCATATCTTCCCAATTTTAAACATTACTATATTTGCTCAGTATACAGGCATCAGCTGCTGTGAAATTCAGATAGAAAAGAGAAACCTACTTCGGGCTTATCATCGCTTTATGTCTTTATTTTGGTCTTTGAATTTTACACAAATATTTCTATTTATAGCCATGGACAATATTTGTGATATTGTCGCGTGTGAAAATGGTGCCACCTGTCGTGACTGGGGAGTCACTTACAACTGCCTCTGTGAAGGCGATCACTATGGATGGCTTTGTCAAAACAGTGAGTTGACTGATGAAAATTTACGTAAGGTTTCTGGAACATCTAGTCTCACTCTCCTAGTAATATCTAAGGGACCTTTCTTTATGTTTGTTCATGTTTTCTCCTTGTTGCAACAATTTAGAGTTTGGATTACAGTTTTGCTACTCAAGCTGTGAATACATAAATATATATATATAACATTTGTACTACAAGTATACATATATATGGACCAGGGTTTTCCATAAGAGCCGGTCACCGGCCAATTTGACCGCCTACTTTGATCATTTGGCCGCCTACACAATCCAGTTCTGTAATAATGTTCCGTACACCACTACACGTACACCACAGGCCATCCCCACCGCGCCGCGTTGCGGCTCATGTCAGCTGGCTTTGCCAGCCTCCTACTTTCACTACACAGCCTACTACTAACAAAATTATGGAAAACCCTGATGGACATTGTGTTATGTACAAGAACTGTTCATCAGATGTGATGATATGAATAAAGACACTTAACACCTATACACATTCATTTTGTGTAAAATCACTTGAATCTTATTGTCTTCAAGGTTTTTCTATCATTATTTATCAGCAGGTTTCTTGCACATAATTTTTGAACCAATTAAGTCTTGAAGAGCTGAAATTAACATTTCGTTTCTCATGTTTGATCTTTACACTGTAACAGTTGATAGTCTCTATACATACTAGACAGCAGAACATGCAGTTGTATTAGTAGTCTCTATACATACTAGACAGCAGAACATGCAGTTGTATTAGTAGTCTCTATACATACTAGACAGCAGAACATGCATTTGTATTAGTAGTAGACAGCAGAACATCAGTTGTATTAGTAGTCTCTATACATACTAGACAGCAGACAGCAGAACATGCAGTTGTATTAGTAGTCTCTATACATACTAGACAGCAGAACATGCAGTTGTATTAGTAGTCTCTATACATACTAGACAGCAGAACATGCAGTTGTATTAGTAGTCTCTATACATACTAGACAGCAGAACATGCAGTTGTATTTAGTATAATTACCCATGCTGACAGCAAAAAAATTAAAAGACAGAAAAAAATAAAATTGTAATTTTTTTCAGTCGACGGTAATTATACATCGTGGACAGACTGGAGTGATTGTACAACAACCTGTTACGCTGAGGGCACTCACTATAGGACGCGGACATGCACAAATCCAACCCCTCTAGGGATAGGACAGGACTGCACTAGATATGGAGAACCTTTGGAGATTCTCAGGTGTATTCCAACAAATCTAGATATCTGTCCAGGTAAGTATATGCCATTTAGGAAGAAATTTTTCAGAATGACTAATCTTCACAGCTTCAGTATAGTAAGCCACAGATCTTCATGTTTATCATATTACCTCCACATCAGTTTGTGTTGTAATTTGAGTTTGGATCATGTTGACATGTTGGTATATTTTTGTTTTTTATTCCCAACAACAGTTGTCACTTAAGTGAGAAATTATGTTGTTTTTCAACAGGCTTTGGAAGACGATGGAGTTTTCCTTGTTGTGAATTTTATAATGGTTTCATTTGTTAGGATTCTTAACATTGTTTCTTTTTGTGGTTTTGATCAGAATACAACACAGGGGAGATAGCAGAGGAAACCTCCTATTACATGGTGTGTCCCTCTGACTTCTACATACATGTGTATGCGGCTAGCTACGGCAATGGGACCACATGCTATGATGCTAATGCGTTAGAAGATGTTAGGACTGCCTGTCACATGCAGACAGACACTTGTAACGTGACTTTCTCTGACACTTTCTTCTCTGGAGATCCATGTACAGCGTACCCAGGTGCAGTTGTGACAGGAAGTGCCAGGTTCTACTGCGCAAGTGAGTAATATGATTGGAATCAGTTCTATTCATTTTAAAATGTATTAAATGAACAAACCTGAATCATTTCTGTATGTTGAAATAGATATGTCATAGGAAGAAATACTGAAAAAACACCAAGCCCCCGACAGGATTCGATCTAGTGACCTTTCAACCTCTAACCTGACACTCTAATGCTTAGCTACAGGGAACATCCCACTAGCCAAGTCCAGTACTGCAACATGTACTCTCAACTCAACTTCTACTCATTCTTAGAATTCAAACATGCTATAAATCTCCACCATTTTACAAAACATGAACTCCTCAGAATCAAATACTCAAGGCAATATATTGTCTTAACACTTCAGTCATAGATTTGTAGAACTCACTATAGCTGTATGTACTATTAAAGTAGAATTAGAATAAACTGCACATTAGGTCAAAGGTCATTTTATAAAAGAACAAGTAATAAACATTATGAGCAAGGAACGTTATCATTATGTATGTTTTGATTTGCAGCGATTATTTTTTGCGATTTTGCTTCAATCAGAAAATCAGCAAAAAGAAATCACACACGAAAGTTGGTTTATAGTAATATGAACAGATAACTTGTTAATCCAGTATCACATGACCGTGTTCTGACCACAAAATGTGCTGTTAGTGTGTGAATTTTTAGGTCATCTGACCGATGTGTCGTAAACATTTTCAACTTCTTCTCATGTTCTACATGTCTCATTGAGCTGAAACTTACCAGAAATGATCGTGACATGATCCTGACCAAAGTCTGTTAATTTCGGGTTGGTCCGAAATCCAACATGGCTGCCATGGCCGCCCTCTTGAAAACACATTTTTGGCTTCTTCTCAAGTTCAAAATTTGAAATCTTGTATTTTATGTCAGATGACCGTTAAGGCCCACAAACCTCTTGTTTTATAAACTGGCTAAGATTTTTTTGGTTTTTCCTCTGTTTGTCAATAGTATTGAGAAAGTACTAGAATTCATTGGTTAAACATGACATTTGATCATTCAGAGTAGAAATATTAAATTGCTGGAAAATGTGGCAAAGAAAAAGATGTTAGATTAAAATATTCTTATTTTTTAAGGAAACCATATACATTCTTTGTTTGACAGAACGGCGTGAATTGGACAATTTCCGAGGACGTAAGTTTACATCTGCCATCAATTCTTCATGATACAATATAATGAGATATACATAAAGAAACTTTAATTCTGATAAATATTCAGTAGTAAAACACTGGTTATTGAACACATTATTCATATTGTTTTTGCCCTCTGTAGAGTAGGATGATCTTTCAAACATTTAAGATTTTATAGTTCTGATTAGTTGTAATGACTCGTGTTAACCTTGCCAGCCTGGCGACTGGCGTTTAAGGTGCCCGCTGGTACAGCTCCCCCTGCTGGCTATGCTGATTTCATGGCACTGTATGATGCGTCTGGGGCATACAATGAATTTGATACAGCTGCAATGACAGACTTCAGCGCAGGAGGCACTGTCTACAAGTCAACAATGCTTGATTATTGGGGAGTGAATACATCTGTCAGTGGTGTAAGTATCTTGTGATATGTTTTGAAATCATCACATCCAAAGATCTTCTGCTTCATGTGATGGGTTTGGTTGTACTACTTGTACATATAGATATTCTCAGCCTCTTTTCCTGGAAAGTGTTTCTTCTGTCTCCAACATATTTTATTGTCAAAATTGTTTTTGATTTCATATCAAATGTTGTCCTTGATTTACAGGTAAAATTATCTGTGTTTAAAGACGGGCAGGAAGTGCACTATGTAACATTTGATGCTGTGGGAAAAGGAAAGACAGATTGGTTTGATTGCAGCAATATTGTAGAGTCAAGCTGGCATGACCTACCAGATGGAAACTACACATGCACAAAGAGGTTGATATCTCATTTATCTAGCTGTGACTTTCCGTTCCGTTTCTTAAGATGAAAATGTTTTGTTCTTAGCAACTTTCTCCCTAATTTTTCAACAGTAGCAACTCTTCATTGTTATGTATATGTTAAAACTATGAGTTTGTCTCATGTTTCTTCTAGTGAAGGGGACACCTGGAAGAGAAATTTCTTCATGAAGAGTGATTATACAACCTGTACGAATGAAACAGGATGGCTTGTGCTGAAGGATTACGGGGCGACTGACGGCTGTTCTGAGTGGGACACTACAACATCTCTTCCACAGATATGGTACTCACAAACAGGTGTTCGTGTTCAATGGGCTTACGGTAAGCTGATTTTTTATCAAATATGTTTAAAACAAATTATCGTATACAGGTAGGTCCCAAATATATTTGTATACCTGGAAAATAAATAAATAAAGTTTGATAATTCAAAATCTAGTGCTTTAAAAACACTTCTGGGTGTGTTATCACCAGTAAGTTTTTTCCCATTATTATTTCATCTGTTATATTGGTAAACTGTTCCAGGTAAGGTGCATACATTACATACACAGTGTAGGTCGCGCATGTATAATACTCTTACATGTTACGTGTATTCAGGATGTGTAAGTCTTATGGATATTGTGCCGGTGCAGCATTTGAGGACTGTTTCATTAATTATTGGACAATTGTCACTCTCTTCTCCAGAATTAAATCTTTTAAAGTCATAAACAAAGAAGTACTAGTTACATCTAAATAAACATCTAATTTTTCTTTCAGGAAATAAAACTACTGCAGACGCATTGGCAATATTTCTGATGGGTAAGTCTGTTTGATACGCGGTGAAAATTTGATATTGATGCTGGGATTATTTTGTTTGAGATATGTACACCTTACATTTTTGTTTCATGTCATTTACCTGTTAAATGAATGTGTTTATGTACTTGACCCAATTATTGCTTAGTGTTACAATAGAATGAAACAATACGCCTTTCACTGTGCATGAATCCCTCTGTTTTTGCTATCTAAGCCTGGGTTGTATTGTTACCATATTATAGTCAATGTATTACCTTACTTCACACAATAAAATTTTCTATGATGTCCCCCATCCCCATCCCCACACCCACCCACACCACCATCCCCACACCCCCACACCCTCACCCACACCCACATCCCCATCCCCACACCCACCTACAACACCCCTATCCCCACACCAACCCACACCCCCATCCCCACACCCACCCACACCCCCATCCCCACACCAACCCAAACCCCCACACCCACCCACACCCCCATCCCCACATCCACCCACACCCCCATACCCTCACCCCCACCCACCCACACCCCCATCCCCACACTCTCATCCCCACACCCACATCCCCATCCCCACACCCAGCCACACCCTCATCCCCACACAGACCCCAATCCCCACACTCCCATCCTCACACCCACACCTCCATCCCCACACCCACCACCATCCCCATCCCCACACCCACACATATCCATGTATCGGCTACGCCTCCTAAACTACTGAACTAATTTCAGTGATACTTGCTAGCTATAATCCACATATATTGTAGATGTGTGTTATCTGTATCAGATAAAGTTACCTCCCCTTTTCGGAAACTTACAATGTAATAGCTATTCCTAAACTAATTGATATATCATATATAATTCATGTACCAAAATGAAATACCATGTTATTATTCTATTGAAACCTCTGTTGGTAGCTGGGGTATGAGTTGGCCTCCAGACAACAGTTCTAGATTTTTAAGTTTTCATCAAAGGTGTAGACTTATCCGAAACTTTGATATGGTGGTGTTTCAGATTGGCATATGGTGTTTAAGGGTGTAGAAGAAGTGACCCCTGAAGCAGGGACCCTGGCTAATCTGTGGACGCTAACAGACACAGAGAATGATAATGTCATGACAGCCACAACGATTACCAAATCACCAAATGTGGCTTACAAATCCAGTCTAGTCGAAAACTGGTCCGACCCATTCACATTCATAGATATGGTAAATTGTACTTTATATGTATATTTGGTCAATGATGATGATGATGATGATGATGATGATGATGATGATGATGATGATGATGATGATGATGATGATGATGATGATGATGATAATGATGGCCCTTTATTCAGGGTTATTTTTAATCTGTACACTATTTTGAATACTTTACATGTATAAAAAACCAAGGAAAATACATTTCTCTACACACTCCATTGATGTGTCTTGACAAAATGGAAAATGATTTGTAAGTATGAATATATTGAAAAGTGACTTATGATTCTAAATGTTTTGTTTTCACTAATTACCGGTAGTAATTTGATAAGAGTAGATATTGTATTGACATTTAATTGTGAATGCTCAGTGTATTCTCATTTCAAACGGGTTTCAGGTGAAGTATGGTTTCTTCACCAACGGAATTGAAAAAGCTTACACAATTTTTGACGGGAGGAGTACAACTAAGACCTCTTGGTTCACTTCAAGCAAAATACGGTTTTCCAAATATACAGACATTTCATCAGTATCAATCGGTCATTGTAGCATTTCTAGGTAAGATGTATTGCACTCGTTTTTATTATTAAATAAGACTGACAAATATTTTTGTTGACAGTAACAACTTGAGGGAAAAACTGCAAATCACATTTCAATTTTGGAAGTAGTTTTTGGTTTCATTGTATGACTAGGAATATCTTCACCTTGCATGTTTTATGAGGTTGTTTTTCATTTTACAATATATATACCCTTTTACATATATATTGGTAGCTCATTTTTGTTATACCTCATGTAACAATCTTAGTTGTAGAGAAATTGAAATGCATTTAGTGGCATGTGACAGTCATTTGATAACTCATGTTAATCCACATTCGGTGAAATGTGATAACTCATTTCTGTTTTACCTCACATCCTAAGATATTTATCATGTACAACATATATACTTTTTTTTTACATTATACTGCCCTCCTCGTCTCCCCCTGTTTAATAGGTTCGTCATTTAAATAGAAAAATGCAGTGGTTTTAGAAAGAGAATGAAATGTAGTGAGTCTATGCCAACATCTTCCTTTTGTTCATATTTTGCCCTAGTTTTATTGAATTCGATGATGGTGATGTTGACATATTGGTATATTCTTGTTTTTTTTTTTTTTCATTAAGGCAGAAAATTTTATTTAAACATCCTCTTTTCTTTCTAAAATCAGCGATTCACGACGACGTTTTCTGATTGCCCATGACATCTCAACAACCTGTAGTAGCTATAAAGCATGGATGTTGACACAGGATGTGGGTGGTTCAACATACTGCGCCTTTGATAATAGTGCATTACTCGGGAAGAACCGTCCAAACTTCCTGTATAGTGATGGCACATCGTACGGACTTCCACAACCATGTAAGTGACCTGACAATGACCAGCTGCCAGGTGTGTCATAAATTGTATACTAAGATTAATAATGCTTCAACAACATCAATAATGTATTTGAAATCATGTCAATACTTTGTATTATAATCATGATGCTTTATTTTGTGATAATTTGTATTATAATTACTACATATTTTATTTTGAGATTAAGCAGAATTACATACACTCAGACACTCCATAGTGTGTCATTTATACACACTTTGCATAATTTCTTAATTTTCATGATTTTCAAAGTAGAAAGTGAAATGAAATGATTTTGGTGTCTCAATATTTCAATTAGAAATCTATATTTAAACACATATCATAAAATATTTTTCTTGCTTCATTTGGGATATTTTAATTGAAAATTATGTAGAAACAGATATGATGTAGATCCAATCTAGGTAAATCCACTAACAAGCTGTAAAATACTCTTTCATTTCAGTAATAATTACCATAACTTTAGTATGCAAATACAGTACCTACACCCATCTTTGTATCCCAACAACAAAAGATTCAAAAGAAAAACAATCCCGCCCTCCCTACGATCCATGAGCCATCACGGCAGGAACGCAGAGTGATCTCCCTTCCTCTTACCTTTATGGCTGCCGACGAGTGCGGAGGTGTCTGAGCTAAGTGCTTTTCTTACTCCTTCTCTTCGTACTGCCATTGTCGTTTGAGTATATTGTTACTCTATTAGTAGTCTATAAACCCATCTCCCAACTTATATTGTGAAATTAAGTATTGTCATTTGTTTATTTTGACCGTATTTCCGGCCGTTTTTTCCTCCACGTATTCGAGTGCGTGACTACTTGTCTCGTTGCTCGGATTTGCGTGAAGTTGGAATTTGTTTTCTTGCTGCTTTGTCAGCCGTGTTGTACGGCCGTTTTATTTATGCAGTGCAATCTTGCTGCGTACGATAGGCTTTGTGCTCTCGTTCGTAGTTTTTTGATTGTTCGAGAACTTCGTTTCCGGCCGTGTTTTTACTCCGCGTGTTCGAGTGAGTGACTACTTGTCTCGTCACTCGGATTTTCGTGAAGTTGAAATTGTTTTCTTGCTGCTTTGTCGGCCGTTTTGTACGACCGTTTTTTTTTTTTTGCAGTACAATCTTGCTGCGTACGGTAGGTTTTATGATCTCGTTCGTAGTTTTTTGATTGTTAGAAAACTTTTTATCCTTGTTTTCATTGTTACAATTTTTTATTGTTTCGATGCTGGATAAAGGTGCCGGGTTTACGTCGGGGGTCAGCGCATGGATGTTCCTATTTCTATAGATAATGGGAACCCCATGATACCTGTCCCATTTGCCGACATTACAGCCAGACCTCACTATGTGAACTTTGTTTGCACATGGAGTCTGCTGCTTAGGCTCCCATGCCTTTCCAGCTAACTTTCCGCCGGAAGAGGGATTCGTCCTCTTCTTCCGGTAAGGGAAGTAAGCTTTTTAAGACCTCCCTCCTGAAGTTCTGAACCAGAGCGTTCCTGCTGGGGGTGCTCTCGTTCCACCGAGCTCCGCCCTTCAGCAGGGGGTGGCTCCCCCTGTCCAGGTGCGTCCTGGAGTAGGGGGGGGGCAGCCCGACCCTGACTCGGCGCAGTCAAGGGTCGAATTGGCCGGTAGCTCTCGATAGGCGGCGGTGTTACCGTCGGAAAGGGACTTCCGGTCGAGGTCTCTGATTCCTTCAGGGACCTCGGCACGCCAGGTGGCGTCGTTGGTGGGGGCCGCTTTGACTCCGGAACTGTGCCTTCGGGTATAGGTTCAGGGGCCACAGACTTTTTGTCAGGATTGTCTGTGGCTACGGGGATTAGTGACACTTGAGTTCACTAATCCTGGTGTCAGCGCGGGGTCTGTTTTCCCACCCTCACAGGCTTCTGGCTCTGGGACTTCCGTCCCAATCCAGATTTCCCAGTGCAGGGTTTCCCAGGGGATTTTCCTCCAAGGGTTTGGGGCTTCAGGCCAGGAGTCCGGTTTCCGGTCTCCCTTTCCCCCGGGCTCAGGGAGTAGGGGTGCCTGCGGGCACTTATTCCTGGGTCGCCCAGGCCAACCTGCGGATGGTTTTGGGTACCAACAGTTACTCAGCAGTTACGGGCTTAGCCTGTACATGTCTGGGTTTCCACCTGGTGGGAGTGGCGGTTCATCCTGGTCCTTTGGACAGGATGTCCAGCCCCAGACTCAGGCAGGCCATCTTGGCCAGTTCTGGGGTCACTCCCGGCCCGCTGGACCGTTCCCATTCCCTCAGGGGTTTGGGTTTTTACCCCATGGGTCTTCACTCGTGGAACCCATAGGGGTTGGTCTCTCCTCTAGGAGATGTTATAGCAGTGCGGAATCCCCCCCCAATGTTCTGCTACTTCGGGGGCCTTGTTGGCCGGTCCTATAAAGGTTTGCCAGACCTTAAGGACTTCCGCCTCCAGCGCGGACCCGTCGGTCTCCTGTTCCCAGGGGTCGGCTTCGGGTCTCCGACCCAAGCCTACAGCTACAGCTGTTGGTCGCGCTGCGTCCAAATGCCATAAAGAGGAGTTCCCCTCTGCGGAGATGGCTCCTCTGGCGGCCCCTGTTCCTCCCAAGGGGACTTCGGTCTCTATTGAGGAGGAGATGGACATCGAGGGTGCGGGCTCGGCAGAGGAAGACGATGTCATTCATCTTTCTCCTGGGCCAAGAGGGTTCACAAGGGGAAGATGGCCCTGAGACTGCTGAAGCTGAGGCTCAGCATGTGCTTTCTGGGATGCGGGTCCTCCGGGCCAACATCTCCCGGATTCTCAGGGCGGAGGTTTGCCCACCGCCTCAGCATCGTCGGCGCCTGAATCCACCATCCTTCTGGGTTCCCTGGTGGCTCCTCGGGCTTCCGTTCGCTCAGATCGGTCTCTGCCAGAAGGCAATATCATGTCTTCGGTTCTGGCCACGGCCCGGGCTCCGGTTTTAGAGAAGGACTCCTTCTCTACCCGTGCTCTCGGGTTTGTCGGTCTGCAGCTCAGTGTTGGTGAATTGTCGGAGGCTTCAGCTTCCGACTATGCCACACATGATGGGCAGCTGGCCTCTCAACCAGCACAGCTGGAGTTGAGACAGCTGGCTGCCTGGCCCGGCAAATCAGTGGACCAGGTGGTGCTCGATCCCAAAGAGCACCACAGGATGGAGAGAATGTTGCACCTCTCCATCCAAGTTCTGTCATACATAGACTTCCTGACAGTTTGTCTATACAGGGTATCCGATTTGCCTGAGTGTCGGTTATCCGAGACAGAACAGCCGACATACAGGACACGGCAGCCTTGCAGGTTCTCTGCTCGTCAATGCCGTGTTGGCTAGGCAGTTTTCAGTTCTGAAATTCCGCCCAGTCCAGTAACCCTACCGTTTCCGCTTGTTGAATGCCCCCTTCTAGGGCTCTACCCTGTTCAGGGGAGCTCTTCCTTGGGTTCAGAAGGATATGAAGGAGGACTCGGTCGCCTCAGCACTTCTGGTGAAGAGGTTTCAGGCTGAGAAGGCCAGTGCCTCGCAGGGGTCAGTGCCTCCTAAGAAGAAGGCGAAGTCTTCGGCTGCTCAGTTTTCTGCACAGCCCAAGTCCCAACCTCACTTCAACGGCAACAAGGGGAAGGGTAGGAAGGGTAAGAAACCTCCTGGGGGCAAGAAGAAGGGTTCCTGACTATTTCTGCTTCTTGGCCGCGAAAGGCGAAGGGTATGGCCGGGTGGACGGTGGTTCTCCTTTCCCGGGCTCATGTCCTTCTCCTGCAGGCTCAGGCTCCGGGTGGGCAGACGATTCTCTGGTCTGGCAGGGGCTCGATCTGCCCCATCCGGAACTCCCTGTGGGCGGACGTCTCTCTGCTTTCCTTTCCTAGTGGCAGGATATTACAGAGGACGCTTGGGCTTTTGTCGGTGGTCAGGGAGGGTCTAGGTATTCCCCTTCTTCAGGATTCGTCCCTCGCCTCCTGGCCGTTTTTGTTTCTTTCCTCCTCCCGGGGATTCAGAAAGGGCACGGGTGCTCCAGGAGGAAGTAGGGACCATGCTGCCAAGGCAGAGATGCCCTTGGGGCTCACGACAGCTCCTTTGGTGTTCACCAAGTTGCTGCTGGTGTTTCCTTCACTCCTGCAGAATAGACGTCCACATCTATTTCGACGACTCCCTCATGCCTCTTTTGGTGTGGGAATCGTTAGTGAAGGACACTCGTCTGGTCCTGAAACTCTTGCTCAGAGTCGGCTTCATTCCTTCCAGAGAGAAGTCAGAGGTTCCTTCATATTAGGACTTCTTCTTCCTGGGGAACCATTTTGACATGGTTCGGGGCTTAGCCCTTCCACCTCTGGAGAAGTTTGAGAAGGTCAGGGCTCTGGCTCTGACTTTCATCACTTGGTCGCTTGTCCAGGTACATTGGTTCCTCAGTTTTCTGGGGTATCTCAACTCCTTGGCATATGTGGTCCCCCTAGGGAGGATTCACATCGGACCTCTCCAGATGTTCCTCCTGTCTGACTGGGTTCCGTCATCCAGGAGGCCTGGATCCCGCTTACCCAGTCGGTCAGGGAGTTCTCTTGCTGGTGGACCATTCAGGAGAACGTTTTCCACGGGGTACCTCTGACCAAGCCTATCCCCTCTATGATCCTGTTCATGGACGCGTTCATGACAGGAATGTGAGCTTACCTCGATGGGGGAGTGGTCTGGCGAATAACTCTCGAAGCACATCAGTGTACTCGAGATGAGACTGTTCATTTGGCTCTGCAGTCCTTTAGGGGTATCCTGCAGTCCAAAGTGTGGCTACCGACAACAGTTGTCGAGTATCTGGAGAGACAGGGGCCACCAGGTCTCATGTCCTGTGTGCCCTCTCCATCCACATCCATCTTCTCTGCCAGGACATGCAGTTGACCATAGCGGTCAAGCATCTTTCTGGCAGGCTGAGTGTGTTGGTGGCCACTCTCCAGGCGCCACCAGCCGGTGTTGACGGAATGGCAGCTGTGTCCCTTGATTTTCAAGGGGAATTGTCAGGCGTGGGACAGACCTATTATAGACCTGTTTGCCACTTCCCTGAACAACCAGCTGCTAACCTTCGTCTCCCCGGTCCCAGACCGTAAGGCGTGGGCTGTGGACGCCCTTTCTCTGGAATAGGAAGGGACGTATGCATATGCATTCCCTCCCTTCAACCTGGTGGGCAGGGTTCTACAGAAGTTCTGGGAGCATCACTGCTCCTTACTTCTGAGAGCCCCTCTGTGGCCGAGGCAAGCTTGGTTTCAGGAGCTCTTGTCGTTTCTGGTGGAGGAGCCCTTGGCTCTCCCCACCAGACCGAATCTCCTTCGCCAGCCTTGGCCCAGAACGACACACTCTTGACCAGAGATCCTCCACCTTCACGCGCTGAGGCTATCTCTGGAAGCCACGCCAAGGCAGGCTTTTCTCAAGAGGTGTCAGATTGCATTGAGCAATCAATCAGGGCTTCCTCTTCTGCCGTCTACCAGTCACGTTGGATGATCTTCTGTGATTGGTGTGTCGGCAAGGAAGCTTATTCATTCGAAGCCTCTGCATTTGATTGCGGAATTCCTAATCTCTCTGTTTAGGTACCGCTATCTGCCACCTGGCACTATTGCTGGCTATCGTACAGCTATTGCCAGAGTTCTTGCTTGTTATGGCAGGAAGGAGATCGGTTAGTCCTCCTCTCTTTCTGCCCTAATCAGAGGCTTTGCTATGAATAGAGTTGTTTTTAGCGAAGAATCAGGTTCCGGGGTTCTCGCACGATCCCATCAGGATCCTGGCTGTGACTAGCTCGGA